>NW_012155062.1:74527-149740 GCF_000956105.1 Propithecus coquereli | reverse complement strand
AAGGCATGAACTATTTTGAATGAATGGAAACTAACACTTTATATTTAGGAGGAAAGATTCACTATTATAGAAATGTCAAATATCCATAGATTAATCTATTAATTCATTATAACACAATAAAACAGAAATTGATGGGGTTTTTAAAATTTCAAAATATTAAGGGGGTTACATGGATACCTTTTATAATGCTTAAATCAGGGATTTTAGTGTACCTGTCACCTGAATAGTGTGCATTGCACCTGTTAGGTAGGATTTTATCCCTTTCCTCCTCTCCTTTTCCCTCCTGATTTCCTATGTCCTTTACATCCTTTGTGCCTATATGTGCCCCCAAATTAGCTCCCAATTATTAGAGAGTACATATGGTATTTGTTTTTCCATTCCTGAGATGCTTCCCTTAGGATAATGGTCTCCAGTTCCATCCAAGTTGCTGCAAAAGACATTATTTCATTCATTTTCATGAATGAGTAGTACTTCATGGTATTTTTATACCACATTTTCTTAATCCACTCATGAAGTGATGGGCACTTAGGTTGATTCTGCATCTTTGCAATTGTTAATTTTGCTGAAATAAACGTTTGAGTGCAGGTGTCTTTTTTATAAAATGATTTCTTTTTTTTTGGGTAGATACCCAGTAGTGGGATTGCTGGGTTGAATGGTAAGACTACATTTATTTCTTTGAGGAATCTCCATCCTGTTTTCCAAAGAGGTTGTACTATTATAGTTAGTAGTCCCATCAACAGTGTATAATAGTTCTTTTCTGTCTGCATCCAAGCCGGCATCTATTGTTTTTTGACTTTTTATTAGTGGCCTTTATGACAGGTATAAGGTGATATCTCATTGTGGTTTTGATTTGCATTTCCCTGTAGTAATGTTAAACATTTTTTATAATTTGTTGGCCATTTGTCTATCTTCTTCCAAAAAACTTCTGTTCATGTATTTTGCCTACTTTTCAATGGGGAAGTTTGGTTTTTTTTCTTGCTGACTTGTTTGAGTTCTTTGAAGATTGTGGATTTAGCCCTTTATTGGATGTATAGTTTGTGAATATTTTCTCCCATTCTGTAGGTTGTCTATTTACTCTGTTGATTATTTCCTTTGTCATACAGAATCTTTTTAATTTAACCAAGTCCTATTTATTTTTGTTGTTGCTGTACTTGTCTTATGTGTCTTAGTTATAAATTCTTTGCTTAGACCAATGTCTAGAAGTTTTTCTACATTTTCTTCTAGAATTTTTATGGTGTCATGCCTTATATTTAAGTCTTTTATCCATGTTGAATTAATTTTT
Source organism: Propithecus coquereli (assembly GCF_000956105.1). Lineage (NCBI taxonomy): Eukaryota > Metazoa > Chordata > Mammalia > Primates > Indriidae > Propithecus > Propithecus coquereli. Next base: position 148,458 of record NW_012155062.1, on the reverse strand, counting down.
GTATATAGTGAGAGAAAGGGGTACTGTTTCATTCTTCTGCATGTGGCTATCCCTGTTTTCCCAGCACCATTTATTGAATAAGTCTTCGTTTCCCCAGTGTATGTTGTTGCCTGCTTTGACAAAGATCAGTTGGTTATAGGTAGATGGTTTTATATCTAGGTTCTCCATTCTGTTCCATTGGTGTATGTCTCTACTTTGATACCAGTACCATACTGGTTTGGTTACTCCAGCCTTGTAGCATAATTTGAAGTCTGGTAATGTAATGTTCTTTTTGCTTAAGATTGCTTTGGGTATCCGGGCTCTTTTTTGGTTTCACACAAAACATAGAATTATTTTTTGTAGATCTGTGAAATATGCTGTTGGTATTTTGATGGGGATTGCATTGAATTTGTGAATCACTTTGGGCAGTATGAGCATTTTAACAATATTGATTTTACCAATCCTTGAGCATGAGAGATATTTCCACTTGTTTTGGTCATCTGAGATTTCTTTCATCAGTGTTTCATAGTTCTCTTCATAGAGGTCTTTAACCACCTTGGTTATGTATATTCCTAAGTATTTTATTTTCTTTATAGCTATCGTGAATGGTATTGAGTCTCTGATTTGACTCTCAGCTTCACTGTTATTAGTATATAGAAATGCTTCTGATTTTTGTACATTAATTTTGTAACCTGAGACTTTGCTGAATTTATTTATCAATTCTAGGAATCTTTGGGATTTTCTAGATATAAGATCATATCATTAGCAAAAGATATAGTTTGACCTCCTCTTTCCCAATTTGGATGCCCTTTACTTCTTTCTCTTATCTGATTGCTCTGGCTAGGACTTCCAGTACTATGTTGAATAGAAGTGGTGACCATGGGCACCCTTTTCCTGTTCCAGTTCTTAGGGAGAATGCATTTAACTTTCCCCCATTCAGTACAATGTTGACTATGGGTTTGTCATATATGGCTATAATAACTTTGAGGTATATTCTTTCTATTCCTAGTTCGCTGAGGGTTTTCACCATGAAATGGTGCTGGATTTTGCTGAATGCCTTGTCTGCATCTATTGAGATGAGCTTGTTGTCTTTCTTTTTGCTTGTTTATGTGGTGACCCACATTTGTTGATTTGCATATGTCAAATCATCCTTGCATCCCTGGGATAAAACCCACTTGATCACGGTGAATTATCTTTTTGATACGTTGTTGAATTCAGTTTGCTAGTATTTTGTTGAGGATTTTTGCATCTATGTTCATAAGGGATATTTGTCTTTCATGAATTCATGGAAATCAAACAAGAAAAAAAGAAAATTTTAGTTTTGTTCTGAACTTTGTTATTTCTCTTTTCTTCTGCTGGCTTTGGGTTTGCTTTGCTCTTCATTTTCTAATTCCTTGAGTTGTGACATTAGATTGTTAATTTGTGATATTTCTGTCTTTTTGATGTAGGCATTATTGCTCTGCATAGTTCTTTCCATGATGGTAACAGTGGCAGCTGAGTGAGGCTATACAGGCGGTGTTCATGGATGCCCAGGCTGTAGGCATTTGTTTGAACTGGGTCCACTTCGAGGCTGGTGGGTCCCTGTTGGAGCATTGGACTGGTGGCTCAAGGCTGGTGGGTCCCTGGTGGAACATTGGACCATGAGTTGGTTCCCTTCAGGTGGCCAGTGGGAGCCTCAGGAGCGGGGCTGTGAAGCTCAAAGCAGTGGGAGCTTCCTACCCAGATCTGGGGGTGCGTAGCAGCATTGGAGCCTCAGGGGTGGAGCTGTAGGGCTTTGTAGCAGCAGAGGATCCTTGGAGGAAGAGCCACTATCCCGGGGCAACAGCTGAGCCTCAGGGCCTGCCAGGAGCACTGGAGCCTCAGGGCGTGAGCTGCACGCCCAGCGGAAACAGTGGTTCCTCGGGTTGTAGTCTCAGGCCATTGAGAGCACTGGAGTCTCAGGGGAGTGAATCCTTGGGAACGCGGCCTGGATGCCCAGGAGCGATGGAGCCTTAGGGGCGGAGCTGCCAGACCTGACAGCGGCACTGGTTCCTAGGGGCAGAAGCTGCAGAACAGGCAGCTGCGGTGGAGCCTCAGGGGTGGGAAGGCAGTCCCTGCAAGGCTTCTCAGGTGGCATCTGTGGTGTCTGTGGTGCCTGTTCTGCTCAAACTCCCTGGCGGTGGGGGAGGGTGCTAGGCTCCCCGTCACAGGGCATTCGCTCTGCCTGCTACTTTCCTGGCCCGGAGGGAACAGTGCGGAGGCAGCTTCAGCAAAGCTGAGCCCTTTGCAGAGTTGGTGCTCTTACCTGAGAGCTCAGAATGGCGTCAGTTGCAGCAACCCAGAAACAGAAGCCACCAGGTCCCTGCTGTGCCTGCTCTCCAGCGCAGTATCGCTGCACGGACTCCAAGCAGCTCCCTGATCAGACCTGCGGTCTGCGGTGGTACTGAGGCCCCCACGCAGCAACGGCTGCAGTGCCTGCGTGAACAGCATGCAGGCCCGGGGCTCTCTCCTCCTGTCCTTCCCCACGTGCAGATGCCTCCCCCAGATACCTTCCTATCTTGCGGAACGAACTGCCACCTCACATTCTCCTTCACTCTGAACGCCCCTCATTGCTTCTCTGGTGTTTTACAACGCTCTTTCTAGGAAGGCACATTTGTAGATGGGCACCCACCTGCACCTTTTCACCCTCTCCTTAACGGTGGCATGCGCAAGGTGCTTCTAGTCTGCCATCTTGCCCCTGCCACCTGACAAATTTTTTTTTTTAATTGGTAAAGCTAAGCTGGATTTTAGTTAGAAAAATACACCTAATAATAACCAGGAACATTCTGAAAACCATACAACACATTTGCACGTGACAATGCTATACCAATTAAACGAATTTGGTACTAGCACATGAATGGAAAATGAAGGCTCTGGTAAATATGAACTTTTACAACAATAGGGAGATGAATTATTTAACAAGACATCCTGTTCACTAGGAGAGTATTGACTCTTTGTGTTCTCTGTTCTTCCATGTAAATTTTGGAATTAGCTCCCAAAGTTCTATAAAAATATATTTGTTGATAAATTTGAGGAGATTTAGACATTTTCATTACATTTCATTTTACTATTTAGGAGCATTGTATATCTCTTCACTTTTTAGATCTTTCTTAAAATGTCTAATAAATATTCTTCATTTTCTCTTGAAAGGTCTTGCATATCTTTAATTTGATTTATTCCTATGTATTTTATAATATACTTCAGTTCTTATTACAAAGTGTATTTTTTGAAAATTCCCTTTTCCAGCTGTTTTTTGAAGGCATATATAAATGAAGTCGACTTTTAGAAATTCATCTTACATTTGGTAACTTTTCTTAGTTCCCTTATATAAATTTCATAATTTATCTGTGAATTCTCAAGAATGTACAGAATGCAAATAAGGATTATTTTTCATTTTAATTCTTGTATGTTTAATTTCTTTTTGTTACCTTTTAATGTGTGTTAGGACTTCTAGTGCAATATTGAACGGAAGTAGTAAAAACAAATACATTTTTTCTAAACTTAAAGGAAATGCTTCTAATTTTCCACCATTCTATATTATACTTTAAGAACCTTTAAAATTCCCTTAAATTTATCATTTATTAAAAATTTTAATTTAAAATGTGATCCAATGCTACATTTTCAGTATTTTAAAAAGTAAATATTTAGAGAGTTGTTTGTTTTTGTCTCCCTTAACCTTTAAATGGGGTAAACTATATTAATTGATTTTTTAATGTTAGAATAATTTTGTGTTCATTATAAAACCAACTTAGTTATGATGCATTATATTTATCTATATTGCTATACATAGTTTGTCAATATTTTCTGTTAGAATTTTTGTAACATCATTCATATGTTAACTGGCCTGTAACTTTTCTTTCTCTTGTTCTCCTTGAGTCATGTCAAGGTTATATTTGTCACAAAAAATGAGTTGGGAGTAGCCCATTTTTTTCAGTTTTCTGAGCTAGTTTTTTTTTCTAATTCCAAATTGGAGCACACATGAAAGCAGATTGACCTGGAGGTTTGCTTTTATTTATGAAAGAGAGAAGTTAAATATTAATTCATTTTCTTCACCATTAATGAGTGATTTGGGTTTTCTATTTTTTAAAATTTATTTTTACTATTAAAACTACTACGTTAAGTTCTGTTTGACAAGTAAAAAGATGTGTGTGTTTAATGTGTGCAACTTTATGAGTTTGGGGTGAGTATATACCCATTATACTATCATCACCATCAAGGCCATAGACATATCTGTCACCTTCCGAAATTTCCTCCTGTTCCCTTTATTATTGTGATGATTATTATTTTAGTGTATGTATGATAAAAAACATTTAAAATAAGATCTACCTTCTTGGTAAATTTTAAGTATACAATAATAGTATTGTTAGCTGTAGGTACTGTGCTGTATAGTAGCTCTCCATAACTTATCTTGCATAATTGAAACTTTATACACTTTGACCATCATCTGTCATTTTCTTCTCCCTACAGTCTTGACAACTACCATTCTGCTCTCTGCTTCTATAAATTTGACTATTTTAGATGCCACATAAATGAGATCATATAGTATTTGTCTTTTTGTGTCTGGCTCATTTCACTTAGCATAATATCCTTCAGGTCTACCCATGTTGCCAGAAATGACAGGATTTCTTTTTGTTTAAGACTGAATAATATTCATTGCATTATATACCATGTTTTCTTTATCCACTCAGCCATCAAGGGACATTTAGATTGTTCCCATATGTTGGCTATTGAGAATAATGCTGCAATGAATATGGAGTTCAGTATCTCTTCAAGATCTTGCTTCGAATAATAAACATGGATTACTTTAAAGTTCTATGCCTTCAAGTTTGTTTTGTTAATTTTAATTTAACTTCCATTTTCCTACATGTCTTTGTCCATTTTCTGTTGCTTATAATAGAATACTTGAAAGTGGGTAATTTATGAAGAAAATGAATTTGCTTCTTACAGGTATAGAGGCTGAGACATCCAGGGTGAGGGCCTCCATCTGCTGAGGGCCATCTTGCCGGTGGGGACTCTGCAAAGTTCTGGGGCAGTGCAGGGCATCGCGTGACAAGGGGACTGAGTGTGCTCACTCAGGTCTCTCTTCCTCTTCTTATAAAGCCACTTATTTTTGATGTATTGTCTTTTTTCTACATCGCTTTATATAGTTTACCAATATTTTCTATTAGAACTTTTGTAACATTGTTCGTATATTAACTGGCCTGTAACTTTTCTTTCTCTTATTCTCCTTGAGCTGTGTCAAGGTTATATTTGTCACACAAAATAAATTGGGGGGTAGTCAATTATAACCCATTAATCCATTAATCCTGAAGGAATTAATCCATTCAGGAGGACAGAGCCCTCATAACCCAATTAAAACTTAAAAACTCCACCTTTCAATATTGCCACATTTGCGATTAAATTTCAACATGAGTTTTGAGGAGACAAATATTCAAACCAGAGCACTCCATTTTCAAATTGTTGACATTGAGCATCTTATAATGTTCTTTTATTATCTTTTTAATCTCTTCTGAATCTTTATTTTCTACTTTTCTATTTATTTTTCTGAACCAAAAATATTTATCTATTATTAGACTTTTCAGTGTATCATGCCTTGGCTTCATCAATCCATTAATTTATTTTTATATTCCAATTCATTATTTTTTCACTACTTTCTTCTATCCCTTCCTTCTACTTTCTTTGAGTTTACTTTGTACTTTTTTCCTAATATCTCAAGTATAAATCTTATTTGTTTTCAAGTTTAATTCTATATTTTATACCCAATATTAAACATTTTAACTATTGTCATGCTGTTAGTGTTTATATTAATATGTCTTTTACCATCAATTTTCTGTTTACCATTCCCTCTTGCATTCACATTTTCCTTCTTATGTGACCAAACACCAAATTGGCTTGCTTGCATATGGTGGAACTTAATTCTCAGTCTCCAGAATTGTAAGAAGTAAATGTTGTTTAAGCCACCCAGTCTATGGTATGTTTTCATAGCAGCTTGAGTTGACTAAGACACCAAGATTATTCCTACCTTGTTTATACTAAGTTTTGAGTAATTAATGATAATACATTTTATGATTGGTGCTTACTGACTTTGACACCTATTTTGGCAATGTAAAAATCATTTTTTCTTCTTTTCTACTGTCTTTGCTTTATGTAGTGGAGATAAGGATGTTTTTATGAATATGATAAATACACAGTATGATTAGAAAACTTACAAATTACAAATCTATGTTTACTTATGACTGACTTTGGTAAGATGTCTATCTACTAGAGATTGAAACTAACTTTCTACTTCCTGTTTAAGCATTAATTTTGCCAGAGAGACTTTCACCACAGTAATTTTTGATGCTCTTCTCTGGCTTCACTAAGGAAAAATTATGAAAACTCTATGGAAATTCCATAACAATAAAGAAGACCCCTGTGCATTGCAAACTCAGTGAACACAGACCTACACAAGGAGAAAGCTACCATGCCAAGAAAATGGGCTGCAAAAGTGACAATCCAGGAGAGAAGCAAACAGTGCATGTAAAATTCACCTACAGACTGAAAAAAAAAATGATCATAGCAGACCTTGATTTAGACTATACACTCATCATAACAACACTGTTGTATCAAATAAATATAATTTCTTGAATCCAGGAATAATTTACGTCTAGCCTTTACTAGACTAACAAAGAATTCACAAAGGTCCCTGGTCGTGTCACTTGGTTCCTGGATTGACTCTTCTGCAGGGTCCTATCATTCACTCTGGCAGAAGGCATAGGGATGACTAGCAGCTTGCCAAGAAGGCAGCGTTTGTTTTAGCAGATGAACACAGGTCTATTCTAGACGTTTGCAGTTGCCAGTTAAGTAACATGCTCATGTATCTGGGAATTATATGTCACAAATGTTTACCAAAAAAAATTATTAGTAATGAGAAATCAATAGTTTGGTAATTTAAATGACCCATCAATATTTAGTATTCCAGTAGAGTCCTCTGGATACCAGATAAGGGCATGTTCTGTTTGTATACAGAAATTAGATTTATATAACTACAATTTATCTCGTTGGGTTACTGTTGAATAAATGCATATCTTTTTTTTTAATTTCAGCATATTATGGGGGTACAGATGTTTAGGTTACGTATGTTGCCCTTGCCCCCCGCCTCCCCCACTAAGTCCGAGTTTCAAATATGTCCATCCTTCGGGTGGTGCTCATTGTACTCTTTGTGTATAAATGCATATCTTTATCTACATTTCATTATAGAACTTAGGCAAGCTGAACATATTAGGTTGAATTTTCAGAATGTAAAAATTATAATTTGTAATAATAATATCATTGTTTCATTAAGAAAATGCTTTTATATTTTGTAGCATTAATAATTTAAATTTTTAATTTACATAGTATATCAAATTAAAATACACTTAAACTTGATGGTTTTAAACATTTATTTTTATGGGTATATCTTTATAAAATTTATGTATATATATATATATGCAGTTGTATTTAGTTTAAATTGCATCTTTTCCTCTATTTCTTAGTTTGGAGCAGTTAGGTTGTCATTCTCATTTTTATGTTTTCTTTATTCCCTATTAAAACAACATTTAGTCCAAGGGAAAGTATTTCCATAGACTGAATAATGGCACATTGTTTTGAATCTTAGAAAATATTATAGCTGCTTAATGTTTAGTATCAATATGTTTCCACACATGAAAAGAAGTGAAAGTTTCAACATTAAAACTCAGGTGTATATTTGTAAAACTGGTTGTTTCATTTAATTATGATGATAAATGCATGCTATAGGTATTCTGAAAGTGACAGAATCGTCAACTTAACTCATGTGGGAAGCTTTGATAAAATACATTAGTGATTACCAAAGTTCAATTCTGCTGTAATGACAGTAGTCAGCCAGGCCTTCATTGGTGAATGAGTTTATCATTATTACTATTACTATTGCTACATTTCATCTCTTTGCCAGAGAAAAGGGTTGATAAGGAGCAATAAGAGAGACATTCTAGGAGAGACCTAGATGAGGCTACTAGTAAAAATCAAAATCCAGTGCGGAGGATAAACTTCAGAATGCTGGGAAGAGTGGTGGCAAATGATGGCCAGGTGCTTAAGAACCAAACCAAACATTCTGAAATAGGAGGGGAGGGGCCAGGGCCATGCCTACGGATTAAGAGAAGCAGATATGCCAAACTTGCAGTATAAAGTCAAATAGGAGGCCCAGACAGTGGAACCAGCTTACTCGCTGCTGACTTTGGCTTCTCTTTCTGGAATGTTTGACTCCCTAGCCTGGGCACATAGATGAGGTTAACCTGAGAGGCAGCAGAGCACTCTCCTGGCTCTGAGTCTACATAGTTGAAGTTGTTGACTCTTCTTTTGCCTTCTTAATCTTAGCCAGATTCCACTCAGATATCAGATCCCAAAATGAAACTCTTTTTTATCAATATAGAGTATCCAAGTTAGGATGATTTGCTTCTAGGGTATGAAATCAATATCTCACGCCATAATCATTTATTTTCTAAGCTGAAGGTACACCCAAATGACACTCATTGCTGCTGCAGTTTCTGAAGATCTTTATAACTCAATCTGACTCTATATTATCTTGTCACCACCTACACCCATAAGATCTGTTACCTTGTAAATGGCATAATTATAATCCTTGGTTAATAAAGATAGAGAAGGTATTTATTGAAATGGGCTAAGCTGAAGGAAGTCAGGAGAGGTGTAGAAAGAAAAGACTGGACACAGCAATAATGACCTTTGTAGGCAGTAAACTGCATATGAACATTTACAGGAATAACCTCCTCTAGGAAAATGAAACCCATAAGTTGTCAAGGTATTTTTAGAAAAGTGCTCCAACGGGAAGGGAGTCTGGAGGGGTAGGTCCAGTTCTCACAGCAATCTAAATCTTTCTCACGTAAGCCTCAGCGTCTCCTTAAATTCCTATCAGCGACTATAGACCTGGCTCTAACACAGTGGTTCTCAAGGTATGGGTCCATGATCAACAGCATTAATTTCACCTGGGAACTTCTGAAAATTACAAATTTTTGTGTTCCACTCAAGACCTACAGAATCAAGAACTCTAGGTATGGGTTCCGTTAATTGTGTTCTAACAAGATCTTCAGGTGAATTGGTTTCACAATGAAGTTCAAGAACAGCTCTTGGAACACTGACACGGACAGGGGCAAGAGTATGAATGGAGAGTTCTAGTGGGAGGAACTACGAAGTGACAGTATGCAACATATTTATTACTATTTCTTTTTACAGATGAAGGAAAGGGAAAGTGAAGCAGAAATAAGGAGTGATGAGGTACTGGGTGCAATAATTTAATCAACCAATCACACATGCATCTAGTATATTAGATTCATGGAGGCAGAAACCAAATCCCTCTACCATCCATGGCACTTTAAACAATGTCTGACACATAGTAAGTGCTCCAAAATATTGGTTAAATAAATAAAAGAAGGTAAATTTTATTTCAAATAATATGGGTCATTTATGCAGTTTTTGAAGACAGTCCAAGTCTGTTGCTACACAGCAGAGGCAAGAGCAGAATGAGCCTCTCTGAGGGAGGCAGGTCTGACAAGAAGGATCCCAGAAGGGACTGAGCCATAAATGCCATTTTCTTCTCCAAAGTTCACCAAGTAAATCACTCCACCCTAGAAAGAAGTTAGTGAAGGCATGGAAGGCACTAGGATTTTTATTCTGGTACAATTTCTAACACAATAATATTCAAAGTCCTGAAATAAATGTTTCTTAATTGTTTTATTAAAAAATCTTAAGAGCGCTATTGAAGTTTAACTGACATATGATAATAGCACTTAAATAAAGTGCACCATTTGACCAGCTTTGACATGTTTATATAACTGTGAAACCATCACCCAAATCGGGATTATGAACAAACATATCACACCCCAAAAGTTTTCTTGTGCCCTTTTGTAATCACTCACTCAATTTCTGTTCTTCCCCATCCCTAGAGACCCATTCGTCCACTTTCTGTCACCGTAGATTAGTTAGCGTTTTCCAGAATTTTATGTAAACGGAAGCAGAGTATGTGTTTTCTTTTGTTCCTCTCGTCATAGTTATTTTGAAATTCATCCACATTGTTGTGTACACAATAATCAATTCCTTTTTAAGAAGAAATAGTATTTCCTTGTTTGGTTATATCAGAATTTGTTAATTTATTTACCTCTTAATGGGCATTTTGATTATTTCTAGTTTTTGGCAATTATAAGTAGAGGTGCTTAAATAGTCTTGGTGTGAACAGAAGCTTCATTGCTCCTGGGTAAATGCCTTGAAGTGGAATGGCTAGATCATATGTTAGGTATATGTTTCTCTATTTCAGAAATTGCCAAAATATTTTATAATATTTTGTAGACTATTGTCATTGTATCATTGTTCATCCCACAAAGTTTGAAAGTTCCAATTTCTTTACATCCTCACTAATAGTACTGTGCGATCAGTCTTTTTAAACATAAGACGTTCTAACAGGAGTGTGCTGGTGTCTCATAGCAGTTTTTAATCACATTTCTCTATTAATGATATTGAGGACCTTTTCATACAGTTGTTTATGATTCATTATCTACTTTGTGATAATGAATATTCGCATGTTTGCCTCTTTTTAATTTGTTTGTGTTGTTATTCTGCTTTGAGGATTTTTAAAAATATATTTTAGATAGAAATCCTTTATGATATATGTGGCTTGCAAATCTTTTTCCCAGTCTTTATGTTGTTGTTCATTCCTGTAGCAGTGTTTTTTGAAGACCAAAAGTTTTTAATTTTAATGATGTTCAATTTATAAATTAGGCTGATTTTGCTTGATTGATTTTTGTTATTATGGGTCATAATTTTTACTTCTTTGCATGGCTGGTAATTTTTATCGGATGCTAGACTTTGTAGATTTTACCTTCTTGGGTGCTAAATATGTTGGTATTCCTGTAAGTATATTTGGACTTTGTTGTGTGATGCACTTAAGTTACTTGGAACCATTCTGATCATTTTGGGTCTTGCTTTTAAGTTTTGTTAGATGAGGCCAGGACACTGTTTTATCTATGTCTAGTTTTATCCCAGTTCTGAGGCAAAACCCTTTGGAGTTGGAGGACTTGATACCCCTTGAATTATGAAGTTTTTGCAGTATGACTAGATCCTAGAAGGATTGTTTCCTTAGTATTTTTGGGTGACTCTTTCCCAGATATTAGGTGGCTTCCACCCATGCATGTGCTGATCTACTGTAGATTTCTAGAGTACTTTTTCTTTGCAACTCTGTCTTTTCTGCTACTCTACTCAGTGAATTCTAGCTGCCTTGGCCTCTTCAGACTTCCAGATTCATCTCCTCCACTGGGGGAGATTACTGGGCTCTGCCTGGGTTCCTCTTCCCTATACCACGATCAGGATATGCTCTCTAGACAGTAAACTGGGACAATCATAGGGATTACTTTTTGTTTCCCATTTTTCTGGGAGCACTGCTGTCTTATATCTTGAAAGCCATTGTTTAATACATATTTTCCTTTCTTTGCTTGTTTCAGGCAAAAAAGTAAATCTGGTCACTGTTATTCTTTGCTTCACAAAGCAGAAGACCTATCCAATTTCTATTAAAAACAAGAGGAATTATAGAGGTACATACACAGGGTTTCAAGGTATTAGTTACGTGCTATCTTGTTTAATTGACTTATAACCACTTTCACAAAGACATATAGGGATGGTAGGTCTTTTACATAAAATACATAAATTAAATGGTTGTTGTGGTCATTACACTGACTTATGAGAGATCTTGAGTTTGATCACAAAACATTAAAGTCTCTGGTAAAATATAAGTAATAGGAAAAAGGTACATTTAAATTAGATTATTTTTAACACAGCACCTTTCCAAGAATATAATTCTTTGTAAATATAAGGTCTGTTAGAAGAAATGCTACCAGATGGATCACAAGTATTGGGGAATCCTAGAGAAAATATATCTACTTATCCTAAGTTGTAGAATATGAAAGATTCAGTATTCCTTTTAAAACCAATATTCTCCGTGGTGGATGGACATAAAGATCCTCTAGCACAGCATCTCCCAATGTCAGAGCACACGGTATGAGTGATGGATATGAGTGATGGATATGTCTGAGATTTTGATCCCTGTAGCCCTTGACATGATCTGATAGGGTCGGAGGAGGCTGGAATTTATAGAATTCCCTCTGGCCATAATCATTCTCAACTTACTGCAGTGTGCCTTACAAATATTATCTTTTCCTATGTGTGCTGTGATGTGGAAAAGGTCAGGTTACACTTCTCTAGTAGTTACATGTTTTCCTACTGTTTGTTTTATCTTTTATAATGCCATGCTCAGTTAATAAATTTCTCTTGCTTTTCTTTTTTTTCTTTACTTCAAGGATGGCTGACTTGCTTAGAAGAACAAGTTAGCCATTGGAAAAGAGAAGAAGGGACTTTCTGTAACTACCTTTATTTCTGAATTCTATTGCCTTAGGGAGACTTTATTGTTAAAATAAAAATTCCACCTGTCTGTCTTGATAATACATAATATCCATAGTTGTAGAGTTAAAGTATATTAACAGTGTAAATCAAGACTGCATATACTTTTGTAAAAAGTGAATCTCATAATTTAAAATAAATTTCCTTAGGAGAATTTATTTATTTAATGACATATATGCCAGTCTTTGTAATACGTAAGTAAATGACTGCCGCCTCCTTTAGTTTACCTGTCTGGTGATCTAGCTTCCCCTTGAAGCAATTTATTCATAAAATGTACTTTGTATTTTCAATAAAGAAGAAAGCTTAAATCATGATACTTAGGAAGTAAAATAATTTTATTATCTAGCTCGTATACATTTTTCAAATTTAAGGGTCTTGTGAAATAAAACATTGCATGCTGCATTTCACGAGTTCCAGCTGTGCTTTGTTTACACGTGTGGTCTGCAGCGTTTTAAGGGTCCAACATTTTTTAGTTTGGGGAAGATATTTTTGGGAATAGAATTTGAATTTCATTAGAGTGAGAGGTTTTGCTTAAAGTTCTTGCATTATCTTTCTTAAAGAGAGAGAAAGCCAAGAGAACAAATTGGGGCATAGGCACCAAGATACCTATAATTTCTATTTTTATCCTTTTATTACTGCAATATAATTAGACGGCTCCTTATTTGAGAATTTACTGTATTTCATAATCTGGAATTTACCATTTCTATTTTCACATGAAATTAGATATCAGATGAACAATAGCAATTGAAAAATGTAAGTAAGTAGTATTGACTTTTATTTATTTAGTAGAGAGAAAAGTCAAGTGAGTAGGCAATTTTACATATTCTGGCTTTTTAGTATATAACAAATATATATAAGCAAGGACAGAAACATGCCTTTGCCTTTCTGACTATTTTTTACAACTTTAAAAAAGTATAATTACATACAATGAACTGCTCATATTTAAAATATACAATATGATAAGTTTTGATATAGTTATACATCTACCACTATAATCAAGATAATGAACATATCTGTTCCTGCATAGTTCCCTGTGCTTCTTTGTAATCCTCCTCCTTTTCAGCTTACCCTAGACAATCAGCTTTTTGCTATTATAGATTAGTTCATATTTTTCATAAATTTATATAAATGTGATCCTACAGTATATACCTTCTTTTGTCTGCCCTTTTCTCTCAGCACTGTTATTTTGAGAGTCATCATTAATTCCTTTTATTTATGGCTGAGTAGTATTCTCTTTTATGGATATGCCATGATTCATTTATTGATTCACCTGTTTTTGGACATTTGGGTTATTCCCAGATTTTGGCTATTCTGAATAAAGACATCACAAACATTCATGTATAAGTCTTTATATGAAGATATGCTTTCATTTATTTTTAAGTATATATCTAGGAGTAAATATAGTGTCTGGGTTATATGCCAGGTATATGTTTAATTTTTTTAAGAAACTGCTAAACTGTTTCCCAAAGTGATTGTACCTTTTTACATTCCCAAGCAGCAGTGTTTGAGAGTTTTAGTTACTCTGCATTCTCACCAACACTTGATAACGATGTCTCAATAATTGTGGCTATTCTAAAAAGTGTGTAGTGGTACCTTTTTGTGATTTTAATGTCTATTTAATGACTAATGATGTGGAAAATCTTTTTAAGTGGGTGTTTGTGATTAGTATATTGGTTTTGGTGTAGTGTTCAAATTTTTTGCCTATTTTTTAATTGATTTGCTTGGATTTGTATTTTGAGAGTTTTTAAAAAATGTATTTTGGATACAAGTACTTTTTCAGATAATGTGACTTGAGAATCTATTTTCTCGGTCTGGGCTTTCTTTTCATTTTCTTAACAGTGCCTTTCAAACAGCAGATATTCTTAATTTTGATGAAGTACTATCTTATTTTTAATGAATCGTGCATTTTCTGTCATAGCTAAGAAATCTTTATCTAATCCAAAATCTCAAAGGTTTTCACCTATGCTTTATTCAAGAAACTTTATAGTTTTAGCTTCTATATTTAAGTCTAGAATTCATCTTGGGATAATTATTTTATGTGATGGGACATATATAGTGTTCATTTTTAATATGAACACTGAATTGTTCCAGTAACTTTTTGAAAATAATTTTTTTCTATTAAATTGCTTTCACGTTTTTTTTGGAAATCAATTGACCATAGATGTGCCAGTTTATTTTGGAGTCCATTTTCTGTTTTATTGTCCATCTTGATGCCAATACTACACTGGATTGTTATTTTTGTATAATTCTTAAAATCAGGTAGTGTAAGTCTACCAACTTTGTTCTCCTTTATCAATGTTGTTTTTGACATTTCTAGGTTATTTCATTCTTATACAAAATTTAGAATCAGTTTGTCAATTTCCACTAAAAAGTCAGCTTGGATTTCAATTTGGATTACACTAATTCTATGTATTAATTCTGGAAGAATTGACATCTTAACACTATTGAGTTGTCTAATCCAGGAGCACTGTATATCTCTCAATTTGTTGAAGTCCTCTTCAATTTTTTCTCAACAATGTTTTGTAGTTTGCAATGTATAGGTCTTCCCCATCTTTTGTCAAATTTGTCTTAAGCTCAAGAGGTGAGCATGCACAATTAGCAATTAGTAATACTAAACACCTTCTTTATAAAATAAGCTAATTGAGTTGAAATTTAAAATTTATAGTTTTGAGCATGCATAAAATTGACAATGTTCTCTTAGAGCTAACTTAGTCTTACCTTTTAACATGTGAAGAGCCTTGTTCTGGTCCTGATGTGCTTTGGGAAAAGAATTGCTTTAAAATCCTTTTGAGGCATCTATCAACAGGCTTTGATTTCTCCTAAGGAGACATATTTAGTTTCCTATTTCTAACCTTTTAAAGGAAAGACTTCTTTTACTTTTTTTTTTTAAACCATTTTCGGTTCCGTAGATTTTTGAATCCTTTCTCCCCATAATTTGCAATAAATATTTTTTTTTAAATCACAGTTTATAAGATGGTAACTTTCGTTAAAACCTCATAATAATTTTGAGGGTTTTTTCTTCCAAAATATCTTTTGCACACAACTTTTAAGTGTTAATGTCCTTTTATTTTCAAGAAGTTTTATGACTTTCCATGTTTTTTGTGATCCAAAATTTCTTTATATATAATCGAAAAAACTTACATTTAAAAAAAAATGATAAAACACTTCATCTTCTTTAGAAGAGTTTACTGGCTATACTTTGAAAGAGGCTTTGCTATTTTAATAGAATTTGCGTCACTTCATATAACAACTTTACAAAATCTACTTAAATATAATAGAACACAGATTTAAAATAGATTTCTAAAGTAATTTCTCCCATGAAAAATAGGGGCAGGGCAAAGAACACATCCTGTTATACATATTCATGGCAAATTGCTCTCACAGAGTAAAATTAATTTTAGTTTTTAGTTTCTATCTTATGAAGAATTCATAATTTTTACATTGACTTAAAACTAATGCAAATCATGTATGGTTGCCAGTTACATAACTCATGTCATCCTCTACCATGTCTGATGCCCTACTATATATGGGATTGTTAGCATTTTTCACTCTTGGGTATACAAATTTTAACATGCAAATCTCATTTTGACATTTTGGCATGTATTATGACTTAATGTGAGCCCCTTCTTCCATTTGCTATGGCCAAAAACCATACTGATTTTCCATAAGGAACAGAATATAAAAGTAATATGATATATACAATTTTTTTTTAATGAGTGTAAAGTCAAGGAAAAGTTACAAAAATACACACATGGGATAAATAGAAGGTAACATATAGAAACAAGTACTGATTTAATAAAGACCTAGATCTAGACACAGCACTGTGTATTAGAAAAGTTGCAGGCTGTGGCTAAAGAAAAGTGCATTTGATTTCCATCCCTCTCACTGATTGGCTGAGTCGTCCTTAAAAAGTTATGTGGCCACTTCAAGCGTCAGATTGCACATCTGTAAATGGGGGATAATAATACCATCTCATAGAAGTGATTGGAAAATTAACTATTAAAAATATATGATAGTGAAAACTCTTGTATAATAGCAGCTGTTACCACCTATACCCTTTCTCTATTCTGGTTTATTCAGCAGCATTCTAAGTGGTGTGATGTATGCAGTATAAAAACATTCCTTTCTCTACTAATGATTTACTTAGTAGCAATTCTGACACTGTACACATTATTTATTAACACTACAGAATATGTATTAACATTACAGAAATGCGTAGCAGTTAAATATTGGCATACAGAATATAAATACTTTGGAGGTTTTCAAAGGACAGAAGAGAAAGAAAGAAGCCATGATGAATTTACACATTCTTAGAAGATGCAAGTAAATATGATGTTATAGTCACAAAAATTGTAGCACTTTCCCTAACTCAGTTAAAACTTCATTTAAAATTAAATTTGAATTCTTATTCATTAACTACTAGTTATTGTGGATATAAAAATTGCAAATCTAAAACCTAAAGAATAATGAGAAATGGTAAAAACTGGATATGATGTAACAGGTAAAGAATGTTTATAGACTCATTTAAACCTCTCAATCAGCTTATTAAGATCTGATGATTCTACACTGAGGAATATGAAATTTATACCTGTAGTTGTAGAAAAGTATTGAAGCCTCATTTACATTTTTAAAAATTCTGGTATGATCTCTTTGTCAGTAATGCGAAAGATGGATTAAAATAGACAAGAAAGAAGGGGAAAAATCATATAAATTCCATTCCAAGTGCTAAGAGAGTGGTTTCTACTGCCAATGGGCTCAAGAAGTCCCCAGAGAGAAACAATTTCTGACTGAAAATCTGTTCCTTTATCTGCCTCTTTCTCCTGATGTAAAACCTTTCAGAAAACCACGGGATGATTGTCACTTTCATAAATGCCCAGATACTGAGAAGACATTTGCCCAGACAAGGAAGTGTTAGAAAACATAAGCATTTCCTGGGAATATTTGGCAGAGGGTCATGGTATGGTGTCATTCTGAATGAAGTATATGGTAGTATGATTCAAATTGTTCCCTTGTTCCAGAAGTTAGTTCAATAGCCTCTTAATTTGGATAAAATGAAAGACCATTGGCCTCCACTTCTTTTTTAGTTGATATCAGTATTGTAAAAAGATATTCTTTGAGAAATTGGTACATTGTGTCATGTTTCTCTTTTCAGGTACAATTTTGATACTGTTTCTCTAAGGCTATCCCTGTTTTTGCTTATGATTTAGGCATATTTCTACTTTTTAAATGTTTATTCTTATGATTTCTTTTATCTTAAAAATTAATATCACTTCAACAATGAGCTGTTTGTAGAAAAATCTCATACATTAAAGAGACTAAATCCATTCCATTACATGAGCAATGGCAGATAAGTACTTCTATTTAATAAAAAAAAATTGCTAATAACATTGTCTTCTGGAGGTTCATTCTGTCTGGTTGTGTAGAGATTTACTTTAACTATTGTATGATACACTGTCTGGTAAATGCAGTAGGATACTAGTGAAGTAAATCTGAGTATATTGATTTACTTTTCATCTTGTTCTAGTCTGTTGCATATGGATAGACTCATAACTTGCTTTGAGCAATATTGCAAAATGAGTTCTACTCACACTGAAATTTTATTTTGTAACAGAACAGTGAAACTTGATTAGATAAGAGTGAAAGATGGAGTAAAATATTCATTTAGTCAACATCAAAAGATATGCTAAAGATCTAATCTAAAAATAGAAAATGTTTAAATTATTATATTTAAAGGGTATTTGGTACATTACTACAGAAGCTACTTTTTGGTTAACATACGTATTCCTACACTGTCTTAAAATAAAAACTGTTTTAAATCTTGAAAAAAATGAATTAATTATCTTCATGTACTGACTGTTTTTACCCACTAAAGACCGATCAATCAGGTTTACATATATTCCAAATTATATAGACTGAAGTTTTTTTTTTTTTAAATCATCATTTGGTAACCATTATATTAACAGTAGTTTCAGGTAATAAGCACTAATGGATATTAAAAATAGAAAGTTTAATTAGAAATAGTATATTTACATAGTCTCCAAGTATTTCCTCAGAAGATATTTACTAAATACAAAGGGAAAAAGATTAACTTTACAGCGAAAAGAAATCTGGCAAATACAACCTAACTGAGAAATCAAAGTTAACATTGTCAATAAAAGAACAAAACAGACATTATTTGGCTATTAATATGATGCACTTAAAAGAACACATCATTTCTGTAGTATCTCTTCTAAAAACTTGTACCGTGAATCTATTCATGAGGAAACCTAACCAAACCCAATTTGAGGAACAGTGAATAAATAAAATAAATGGCTAACACTTAAAAAATATCAAGGTCATGAAAAATAAAAACTAAGGTACTTTTCCAAACAAAAAGGGACAAAAGAGACATGGACACCAATGACAGTGAGTGGTCCTGAATTGGATCCTGGACCAGGGAAAAAAATTCATTCTTGCTATAAATATTATTAATGGGACAATAGTGAAAATTGGCTTATTATTAGATAATAAGATCAACTTAATGTTACTATTTTGATTGTAATAATTATACCATGATTATACAAGAAAACATTCTTATTTTTAGGGAATACCTAACTGAAACATTTGAGAATAAAGCATCATTATGTCTAGAATTAACTCTGAAATGGGGAAAGAGAGAGAGGGTGTAAATGGAAACACTTGGGCTTCTGGGTAAGTGGTAAATGGGACTGCTTACACAATTTTCGTAACTTTTCTATAATACTGAAGTTATTTTAAAATAAAAAGTTTTAAAATTAGATTAACTACATTAAATAAGTAATTAATAAAAATCACCCCAAAAAGTTCTTCAACTAAGTATATTAACTCTTTGTTTGAAGTCACTATTCAATTCAGTTGACATTAGTGGTTCCAGTAGTTCTACACATGAGCAAATTTACAGTCTTAGATGCTAATGAGGAAACTAGTAGGGTATCTTTGTTGACAAATAGTGGAGACCACGCAAAGAGCATACATTTATAAAAGTTATATTCAGACTTAATTTCCATTATTTGACTATAATCACAAAGTACATGACATTGATGTAGACTTATATTAAGACTTTGTCTTCTGGACTCAAACTTGCAGACACATGTCTCTCCCCACTCTCAAACCCACTAGTAATTGTGCATAATTCAGCTAAAAAGAGTAGATTTATCATAAATATAGCCACAAATGTCTATCCAGCATTTTAAAAGAGGAGTCTATTTTAAAAGAGGAGAGTTATATTATGTTTAACTAAAAGTTGTTACAAAGGAATCATGATACAGATGCTCCTCAGCTTACAAAGGGGTTATGTTCCAAAAACTCACCTTAAGTTCAAAATATTGTAAGTTAAAAATGTATTTAATATATCCAACCTATGGAACACTATAGCTTAGCCTTGCCTACATTCAGTGTGCTCAGAACACTTACATTAGCCTACAGCTGGCAAAATCATCTAACACAAAGCCCATTTTATAATAAAGTTGACTGTCTCATGTAATCTGTTAAATTCTATACTGAAAGTAAAAAAAACAGAATGCTTGTATGGCTACTCATCATTAACAAACACAGCTGAAAGCACCTGGACCTGAAGAATGTTTGAAATATTGAACTAATATTAATTACTGGATGATGGGGATATACAGCGACAGAGTCATCAATTTCTTTCTTTCAATGAGGTTTGAAGACAGCTGGCAGAGGGCACCGAGGCATCAGCACTTGTTGATAGTTTAGCAAGTGTAGTGTAGGAAGATATCAAGTTTTGAGTGTTCAGTTTGCTTATTTTAATTTTGTATTTTTTCTATAGCAAGAAAGAGCATCCTGTATCTGCCTGTCAGCTTTTGCTTATCTCTTATACTTGACATCCATTTCTTCTAATACCTGTACACCACTGCGGATAGTAGCAAATGCCTCCACCAGTTTATTTGCTGTGAACTTTTTTGATGCCTTGGGTATAACTTCTTCCTCTGCTTCAAATTTTTTGCTTCTTTCTTCTTCCAGTCCAATCAGCTTGTCATTGGAAAGCCTTTAGCCCCAATGCCAACAAGTTCATGAACATTCTCTTCACCAATGTCCAATTCTAGCTGTTTCCCAGACACTAATATCTTGCTACTTACTATTTCATAAACAGTAGAATATTTGTTAATACCTTTGAATATGTTCACATATGTCTTCAAAACTTTCTTCCAAATGCCATTTGTGCATTTCTGTATGACTTTTTCCCATCCTGCAGCGATGATACAGATAGCATTTAGAATGTCAAAAATCTTTCCAAAACTCTCAGAGCATTTGACAAAATTCAGTCACTTCAACAGCATATGAAAAAAATTGGGGTAAATATTACTGTATGCTTTGAACACAGCTATTGGGCCTTCATTCATTGGTTGAGTGAGTGTGGTTGTGTTTGCCAGCAAATATGAAAACTTTACGTCAGGATGCATGTCACCAATATGCTGTGGATGCCTTGGAGCATTGTCTAAGATCAGAATAATCTTAAAGGGATGTTGTTTTACCTACAAAATTCTCTTACCTGCAGAATAAAACATTTCAAAAACCAGTCTTCAAACAACGCTGATGTCATATAAGCTTTCCTGTTATGGAAAAAATAAATGGAAAACATATGCTTGCTCCCATTCTTGAATGATTTACAGTTCACCCACTGGTAGATTTGAAGAGTCTTTGATTTTAACCCTGGAACATTTCCACTCAAAAGCAGCATTATATTGTCTTTAAATGCCTTGAATCCTGGCATTTTCTTAGACTCCATATTAATGTATGTATGCTCTCGCATACACTTCCAGAATAAGCTCATTTCATGGATATTAAATATTCTGGCAAATATTTCTCATCCACAATTAACCTGTACAGCTCTTCCTAAAAAGCTTCAGCACTATTCTTTAGATACTTTACTTACAATACCAGTCTCCAGTTCCATGCAAATTGGTGCAAAAGGCATTAAGGCATCCTTCTTCATGGCTGAGTAGTATTCCATGGTGTATGTGTGTGTCTGTATACCGCATTTTGTTAATCCACCCACGAATTGATGGGTACTTGGGTTTATTCCACATCTTTGCAATTGTGAATTGTGCTGCAATAAACATTTGAGTGCAGGTGTCTTTTTGATAAAATGACTTCTTTTCCTATGGGTAAATACCCAGTAGTAGGATTGTTGGATCTATTAAACTGGAACTAACTGATGAGCACACATGCACATAGAGGGAAGTAAATCTCAAAGGAAATCAAACAGGGGGTGGGAGGAAGAGGGATTGGACAAAATCCTACCTAACAGATACAATGAATACTATCTGGGTGACGGACACACTTTTAACTCTGACTTGAGCATTACAAAAGTGATCCATGTAACCAGAAACATTTGTACGCCCATAATACGTTGAAATAAATTTTTAAAGATTAAAATAAATTAGAAAAGCTTCAGCATCTTCAGTATTGGCACTTGCTGTCTCATTGGTGATTTCATATTATTAAAATTATGATGCCTTTTGAAACTTTAGAACCATCTATGACTTGCTACAAACATTTGCTATATGTAGGATCATCATCTTTCTCTTTTAGCTTATAGAAAAGACTCGTTGCTTTAGCCTGAATTGTCAGTAGGGTAAGCAGAATGTGCACCTATGGGTGTCGCTTCTGGCCTCCCTCTAGCTGCCATCTTGCGTCCCCACGTGTGCACCTAAACTCAGCTGGTCTTCCCGAGACCCTCTGAGCGCCACCCCTAGTCCCCCGCACGGCCCCTTTTATGCTTCGACAAGATGAAAGAAACTATCATGAATCAAGGGAAACTCGCCAAACTGCAGGCAGAAGTGCGCATCCGTGGGAAAGAAACTGTTCGCAGAAAGAAGAAGGTGGTTCACAGAACAGCTACAGCGGATGATAAACAACTTTAGTTCTCCTTAAAGAAATTAGGAGTAACAATGTCTCTGGTATTGAAGAGGTGAATACGCTCACAAACCAAGGAACAGTGATCCACTTTAACAACCCTGAAGTTCAGGCATCGCTGGCAGCAAACACTTTCACCCTTACGGGCCATGCTGAGACAAAGCAGCCGACAGAAATGCTACCCAGCGTCTTAACCCAGCTTGGTGCAGACAGTCTGACTAGTTTAAAGACTGGCTGAAGCTCTGCCCAAACAATCTGTGGACGGAAAAGCTCCACTTGCTACTGGAGAGGATGATGATGATGAAGTTCCAGATCTTGGGGAGAATTTTGATGAGGCTTCCAAGAATGAGGCAAACTGAATTGAGTCAACTTCTGAAGAAGATAAAACTTGAAGAAGCTATTGGGAGCTGCTATTTTATATTACGACTGCTTTTTAAAATTGTTTTGTTATGGAGCTGATAAAATTTAGATCTCTAATATTTTTAAGTCCAAGCGCCTTGGACACTGCAGCTCTTTTCAGTTTTTGCTTATACACAATTCATTCTTTGCAGCTAATTTAGCTGAAGAAGCCTGCAAATAACGTTTGAAACAAAGGTTAATAAAGTTCTTTGTGTAGTAAAAAAAAAAAAAAAAGAATGTGCTCCTATGTCTGGTCTTCTGTCTATGTGACAAGTGATTTTTCCATATTATCAGTGTTGATCCAGCTCTTTTCTCCACGATGACAGTGGGTGGATTTAACCAATGCTGACAATTTCACTGCATCACTAATTCGCTTTTTATCCTTTAAGATGGTAGAGATTGTGATTGCAGAAGTCTTAACTCACGTGTAATGGTCATTACTGGCTTGCCGCCTTCATGCTGGGCAATTATCTTGAGTTTCATCTCCAGGGTCATTGCCTTCCTCTTCTTTTCACCATAAGCAGGAGACACAGGTGGGTGTTTCGTAGACATGATGGAGTGTGAAAACACAACACACAATATCCAAAAAATGCTGGCGACACAGTCCACTGTAGAGTGTCAGTTATTTGCCTTCATAATCCCATAGCTGATGGGGAGCTTTTGCTCACTGCCACTGCCCAGCATCATGTAAGAGTATCATCCTGCTTATCGTTAGCCAAGGAAAAGATCAAAGTTCGAAGTAAGATATATTATACAGAACTGTAAAACACAAAGAGTGAACCCTAATGTAAAGCATGAACTATGATTAATAACAATGTATCAATATTGGTTCTTTATTTGTGACAAATATACCACACTAATACAAGATTATAATTATAGGAGAAACTGAGGGAGGGAGTGGTAGATGGGAACTCTACTTTCTACCCAATTTTTCTATAAACCTAAAAACAGCTCTAAAAAATAAAGTTTATTAATTTTTTTAAAGTTAAAAAAGTTCAAAGTACACTTTCTCCATATCTTTCACACTATTATAAAGTTGGAAAAATACAAGTTCAACCACCGTAAGTCAGAGATTGGACACATCTGGTACGGATGAATCCAGCTGTGGTGAGTGATGCAGCCTGTCAGAGTCTCAGTAACCTCCAGTCCTTCCTCTCTTCAGTAACTTATTTATACCCCATGTGGACGGCAGTACAATTTTTTTTCCTCTTTTATCTTTAAGGTTTTGTAACTTCACCAAGATATGTCATATTATATATATTTCAGCATTATTCTATTTTCTCTGGGATATATCTTTGTACTTCAAATTTCGAATTTAGCCACCTAAGCTTTAACATCCTTAAATTTTGACAAATGTGTATATACTAGCAAAACCATTACGATTCATCATCATCATAAGGATGTGGAACATTTCCATCACCGCTGAAAGCAAACAGCTATTGATATTATTTCTTTATTATTCTTTCAAGTTCAAAGGGTCTGTAGCATTGTCCCATTATTCACTCTTGATAGTGGGAATTTGTGTCTTTTCTGTTTCTTCCTTGACCAGTTAGACTAAAGGTTAATGAATTTTATTTTCACTGGTCTATATTGTTATACTGGAAATAGGCTTCTTATAGATACGTAGTTACGTTTGTCTTTTTAATCCAACCTGAAAATCTCTGCCTTTTAAAAGGGGAATTTAAGCTATATGTTCATAATGTAATTTTCTATATGGTTGGGCTTAAATTTATCACTTGCTATTTATTTTCTATTATTTCTCATTTATATTTAATTTTTTCCTCTTTTCATGTCTTCTTTTGGATTGAGTATTTTTATGATTCACTTTTGTCTCCACTATTGATTGATTAGCTATACTTCTTAGTTTGAAATTTTAAGGGTTGCTCTAAAGTTTACACTATATATATCTTTAGTTATCAAAGTCTACCTTCAAATAATATTACACTGCTTTATTTATAGTGTAACAATTTAATATTATATGTTAATATTTTTATTTCTTCATTCCATTCTTTGTTCTATTGTTTTCATATATTTTAGACTAATATTAATTTCTCTCCTCCCCCTTTCCAGATTGTATTCTTGTGAAGAAAGTACTATATACAACCCATATTTAAGGGTTGGGGAGTTATGCTCCCAATCTTTGAGGGTAGAGTATCTACATTAACTATTTGAAATTTTTCTGCATAGGAAATTTGTCTGTTTTTTCCCCCATTTGTTTATTTGTTGAATCATTTATTTTTATCAATACGGACTCATGGATATTTATTTTCTATTTTGGGTTATAATCCATTAATACCTTATATTTTTTTCTTTGCTTAAATTATTCCTATGTGGACCGTTGGAAGTTCTTTTAATTGGCTCCCGCGTCCTTTTGACATAGCTCCATGATTGTGTGTCTGTGCATGTGTATGTATGTGTGTGAGAGTGCATGTATGGGTGTGTATGTTTGAACACTTCTTTACTTTCTAGCACAACAAGACTCTCCAAGCTCATGTGTTATATTTCCTGTCTAAGTCCTGGAATCAGACATTTCTCCAAGGAACCTTAGCTTCTTTCCTGGGAGAATGGGTATTAGAAAACAAGATCTGGGCACTAATTATGCTTATTGCTAGTGGGCGCCATTGCTTTTAGGCCCTCTCAGCAGACAAGCTAGGAAATGTGTGCACATAATAACCCATGTGTACAGATACATCTGTAGATCTTGGTTTACATAACCCTCGGTGTCTATATTAAATTAAACATGAGTTCACACTGATGTTCCCAGCTCTAATTCATTCCCACATGGGTCACTCCAGCCTCTTCCTTCGGCTTGTCAGTAAATTTTCACTCCAGTAATGAGAAACCTGGCTCCCATAATATGCCGTCCATTTACTTCATTGTTCATTTCCAGTATCGATATACAGCAGTATCAGAATTGTTAACGTCACCTTCCATGTGAAAGAATTTTATTGACTACAGTACAATGCTTATATGGAGTTTCTTTTGATGAAGTTTATTTAATCTTCTCATTTCCAAAATTACTTATCTTAGCATTGTTCCTATCACCTCCTTCAGTGAATTTAATACATTCATAATACAGTTTGATTCAGTTCCGACAGCCTGCGTTTCTTTCTGAGATCCCTTCAACTTCTAAATAACTTTTTTTTACTTGCTTACATTAAAGTTCACTTTTTGTGCTGTAAAGTTTTGCTGACAGCCTTGGTTTCCATATGGTTACGTGTTCCTTGGCCTCTTTAAGCAAAGTGAGGACTAATGCCACATTTCATGCATTTATGTGTCTTATGTGTCTGGCTTTACTTTTTCATTTCTCTTTATCTTCTCCTATTTTTCTCATTTTTTCCTTTCCTTTCCTTTCTCCTCCCATTTCTTCTCTTCCTTTCACCTCTTCCTCTTTCTTCTCTTTTGATTTCTCCATTTCTTCTACCTTCTTTTCTTTTTTTTTTAAATCCCCTTTGTTTTCCATATTTCCTCTCTTCCTTTTCTTTTTAACTGCTCTCCTTCCTTATTTCCTTATTTTTTTTTTTTTTGGTCATAGTTGTTGTTTACTTTATTCTCCTACCTGAAAAATATTGGACTTGGATAAGATGGTCTTTAAATTACTCACCACCACAATTTCTAAATCACTATCTTAGGACCAATTGCTCTCACTAAAGAGTAAAGGCAATACTGTATGGGAGTGAGTGGCTGGAGATTGACTGGACTTGGAGAAATTTATGGATATAGATTAGAAGAAATTAGGATAGGGCACATTTTAATCAACGGGTAGAGTGAAAATAAAAATAGGATGATTATCTATAGCACATAATCGTTCTTCCCCATTATAATTAGCAATCATTCTATACCTTTCTTGAGATAACTGAATTCTCTGATTTTCTTTAGTTATCCAAACTTCATGTTCTGCAGGGAAGCAGGCCCTCTTTAGCCCTACAGAATGAATTTTGTTTAGCTTGGGGTGAGTGAGGCATGCAGTGCAGTTCTAGACAGTTATTGTGAGGATGGGAAGTTTAGCAGAAGACTCTGGGAAGGGTTTACTTGAGGTTTATAAAGTTTTGTAAAGAGAGTTTTAAATAGTTCTTCTTTTGCAACTTGTCTTAGACATGTCAGCATATGGTACGTAAGATTTTAGCAACTATCTAGAGTCACGAGGGAAGCTTAGCTGGGGAGAACATGTTGACAGTGAAAGACTGGAAAAAATGAAAGGCACTTGGGTTTTTAATGAAAATACCAAGTCACTATTAATCAACTCTCAACGCTGCCCGACTCTAGATTTCTGGTTATGTGGTATCGTGAATTCTTTTATAGCTTAAGCCTCTTGTAACGGAGTTGACTGTTACTTGCAATTACAAACTTTCAGTCTGTGTGACATGCTGCCAAAACAATTTCTAAGATATCTGGATTATTTTAAAACAGCAGAAGTTACATTTTTGAAATGTCTCAGGCAAAATTTTGACACCAGAGAATAGGAAATATTTACTACTGCCTGGTCATCCATTTTTTAAAAATAATTGAAATACTCCACACATCATATACGTCCCTTATTTAAAGTGTACAGTTCAGTTTTGTTTAATATATTTACAGGATGTGCAACCATCACAACTATCTAATTTTAGAAAATTTTGATTACCTTCTCCCTCCCCAAATCCCATACCCACTAGCAGTCATTCTCCACTCCATCTCTGTTGTCACCCACCTTCCCACCTCAGCCCCAGACAACTACCAATTTGCTTTCTGTCTGTTGATTGCCTATTCTGGACATTTCACATAAATGGAATTATATAATATGTAGCCTTTCATGACTGCTTTCACTTAGCATAAATGTTTTCAAGGTTTACCTATGTTGTAGCATGTATTGATACATCGTTCTTTTTATTTCTGAATGATATCCCACTATATGAATATGCCAAGTTTTGTTTATCCATTCATTAGCTGATGGAAATGTGGGCTGTCTTCATTTTTTGACTATATGAATAACGCTGTTATGAATATTCATGTACAAGTTTTTGTGAGTGCATTTTCATTTATCCTGGATATATACCCAGAAGTGGAATTGTTGGGTCATATGGAAACTCTATGGTTAAGACTTCAACTGCCAAATTATTTTCCAAAGTTTCTGCAGCATTTTGCATTCCCACTAATAAAAGTATGAAAGGTCCCATTTTTCCATATCTTTACCAACATTTGTTATTGTCTTTTTAATTTTAGACATCCTAGTGAGTGTGAAATGGTATCTTGTCACAATGATGTTGAGCATCTTTTCTTGTTCTCATTGGCCGTTTCTTTGGAGAATTATCTATTCAAATCCTTTGCCCGTTTTTGATTAGGGTGGGTTGTCTACGGGCTGTCTTTTCATTTTCTTGATGGTGTCCTTTGAGGCACAAAAGTTTTTAATTTATGAGGTCCTATTCATTTATTTTTTTTTCTTTTGATACTGT
This sequence comes from Propithecus coquereli, assembly GCF_000956105.1. Classification (NCBI taxonomy): domain Eukaryota; kingdom Metazoa; phylum Chordata; class Mammalia; order Primates; family Indriidae; genus Propithecus; species Propithecus coquereli. The sequence continues at coordinate 120,277 of NW_012155062.1, read as the reverse complement.
GCTTTTGGTGTTATATATTATGAATATATACTTATTTTTTTTTCTTCTAGGAATTTTATAGTTTTAGTTCTTGCATTTATACCTGTGGTCCACTTTGAGTTAATTTTTGTGCATGGTCTTAGGAAGGAATAAAAATTAATATTTTGGATGTGGATGTCAAATATCTCAGCATCATTTGTTAAAAAGATACATGCTTTTTTGAATGTGCCTTTGAAACTCCTCGCATGAAGTGTAGAGTTTATTTCCCCATCTTTTAAATCTTAGCTGGATTGTGCCATTATTATTTTTGTTAGAGAGTAGTTCACCAGTTCCTTACTCTGTCATTCTAGAAGTTGTCTCTGACCCTTAAATTTTACAATAACTTTTTCAAAGGGCAGAGGAATCATAAAAATGTATTTGGGATAATGTTGGTAATTTAAAAAATTATACGTTAATGTGCAGAAAGCTGTGTATTTAAATGTCGTACAGGAGAAAAGGCAAGACCTTTTGGAGAGGGTGTGATTATATATTTTTCTTCCTGAAATTAAATAAAAATACAGAATCAAGAAATGCTGTTATACCATTTGGGAGTAGAAAATGCTTCTTAGTGTTCTAAAAATTTTATTGTTCTGTTATTTTGAAAAAAAATAGTGTGAATTAATCTAAGAACATTAACACTGTCACCATTTCTTATGCAATGCTATAAGTAGATATTTTAAGTGTTACCGAACATACACAGAGATGTGAACATTTCTTGCCTAGATGACCATTATATATCATCTGAAAGTTGCTGAAGATTAAGTTACAGACTCTGTCAGTTAAAGCACAAGGTTACAGGTTAAACTATGAAAGATGCATAAACAGGCGGTCAAAGAAACTTCTCAGATGTTAAATTCTGATGACATATGGAACATGATTCTGCACAGTGAAAACCACCAGTATCTTTATCTCAAAATGTACCAGATTACGCTAATCTACAACTTTGAGCAAATGTGTATAATCTTGCAATATAAGGAACTCAAATACTCGTTTATGGATTTTTTGTATTACTTCATTTAAGTTATTGAAGTGACTTATTTCCTATTTTTTCCCATCACTGTTTGTGCCAAAAATGCTATGTGTGACTCTTGGAGACGTCTCTGAATTTTCTAAGAGCCATTTATTTTTTCCCATAAGCAAACAAAAAGCCCCTTTATATCTTTTTGACAGTTTATGTGTACTTAATAATACTAGCAAAACAATTATTGATAAGTATTTAACTATCAGTGACAAAATGTACATTAAGTATACATTATGGGGTAAATATTCAACCCAGTGTGTGACAGATTATGTAACTTCAATTAGTGTGTGAGATATACATTTGAGTTCTTTTAACAAGTGACATATTTTCCCCTGAATGTTTGTCTAGGGAGGGTATTCATAGGAAGTTAGTTTTATGTCCAAAACTAGAGAAGCAGTCCCAACATAAAGCCTTGAGATGAGAGCCTTACAAGAGTTTGCCAAACTCAAGGTGAAGGGCATAATTCTCCACAAGGCTAACTCACCTGAGACACTGGCCATAAATTCAGTGGTTCACGTGGCCACCCTTATTTCTAACTGGTGGTTAAAAATTTCACACCACCTTCATACTTGATATTTTGCTAAAATGGCTCACAGAACTCAAATGAGCACTATACTTACAATTTCAGTTTTATTATAGCAAAACAGTACAAATTAGAATTAGCCAAAGGGTGTGGTGCATACTGTTAGGTCTGGGAATGTTCCAAACATGAAGTTTCTGTCATTCTCAAGGATGTTTTACTCTCCAAGCATTGAAGTGTGACAATATTCAACAAGTGTTGACAACTAGAAAACTCACCTAAACTTTGATGTTTGGAGTTTTTGTTGGGGTTACATTATGTAGAAATGATTGAATGAATCATTGGCCATTTGGTTGAATTCAATCTCCACTTATCATCATCGTGTAGGTTGGGCTAATATCAAACGGCTCCAACTCTCTAATCACATGGTTGGTCTTTCTAGTATGACTAGCCCTTATTCTGAGTTATCTTGCTAGCATACACCATCCAGGGACCCACCATGAGTCACCTCACTAGCATAAACTATCAGTTATGGTCCAAGGGGGTCACCATAAATAACAAAGACACTTCTGTGACTCAGGAAATTCCAAGGATTTTGCAGTTACCTCCTAGGAACCAGGGACAAAAGCCTGTCAAGTTCTTTATTACACAATCCTAGACCAACTCAAGGATATAACAGCCTGGTTCCCCACTTAATATGAGAGATACATAAAAAGTAATTGCCAACATCTATTTCTATTCTTATCTCGTAAGTCTGAAAAAAATAAATCCACAGATGCCAAGTTGAAATGTTTATCCGCATTCCTCCTTTTATTCTTCTCCAGAATATAAAAATGTTTTTTCACATGTCTGTGAGACAGTAGGAAGAAGTAGCTGATGTTATTAAAAATAAAGATGCCTTATGTTTATGTTTCATTGGGCATTTAATATACACTACTTGGAAATTTTTGGCAATAATGCATGCTAACATTGTAATTCATATTATAAATAAATAAAATACTTTTTAACTTTTTGGAATTTCACTCTAAAAGCTAGTTAGCTTTAACCTAAACAATATTATATCAGAAATCATAAGGCTTGATGGGCTAATTACACTTTTTTGGTTATTTATAAAATAAGCAGAAAATTGCTGAGATTAAAAATTTAGATGTATTACCTAAAATCATCTTATATGTCACCAGTGTTTTGTGTAGAGCACTTTGTGATACTTTGCATAAGTCAGATTTTCAGAGAAAAGACACACCCTCTTCATATATGTTCTTAAATACTATCCTTACAATTTAAAATAGCCTGTTTACATATGGATTTGCAAATTACGACCTATTCATATATGCTTCTAAAGGAAATATATTACTTTAACTTAGCTATTCTATTAATAACTGCTTCGTTTTTCATCCATTCAATCAGCATTTATTGAGCCCCTACTATGTGTAAGTAACTATGTATTTGCATCTAATTGGTCTTATCTGATGACTTATAGAGGCTCCCAAATTTAGAGATGCTTTTCTCTTTGCTTATTTTTTACTTTTTAAGCATAAATACATACAAATTGATTTATTTAAGGTAGATGATTCTTTGAGTTTTTTACTGTAAATTAATAAAATTTTCAATATAAAAGAGTCAATGGCTAGAGTTTACTCTACCTTTATTCTCTAACTCTGCCCACAGTATTTCTTGCTGTACTCTAGAGTTGAGATTCTTCAGGGATACAGCCATTAGCCCCTGAGCTGATGTGACATATTACCTGGAAGCTAGGATTGGAGTATATCCACAGGAGTTTTTCCCACATCTTTCTTCCTATCCCCTACAGAACAACCAGAAAATAGACAAGGCAATAGGAGTTGGGGGGGTATTAGGATGCCTGACTCCTTTATGATCTTCCTCAGAGCAGACATTGTGGAATATGTGGTGTGCAAGCACACTTTTCTATTAGTGTATTTGGGATACAAAGGGATGAACTTGTAAGCTTAACAGAAATTTTAAAAGCAGGAGAGCATGATCTCTTTATAAAAAAGAGCTTCGGCAAGGAATTTTTTAGCCATTAAATAGTCTTCTTTTTATTTCTGAGAAGGATTATACAGAACTGTTAAAACTATCTGCTTTCCATGTAAAGTCATAAAGGAGATATACAGATTTTTCAGGAGTTCTTGGGTCCTAAGTGAAGATTTTCTTTAAATTTTTGATAATGGGGAATGAGGAGTTGGAAAAAATAATGTTTTTTCTCAGCCTGGTCTGTGTTGTTCTCAAGACAGGAATAACTGAACTAACAGGTGTAACCAATGATAGGTGAGCATTTCTAGGATTGCTGAAAAACAGGCATGGGTACCCACTCCTGGAGAAGGAGGATCACTGAAACTGGTCCTGACTTTCTGCTTTCTTCTGTTGAAAGCTCCTACCCTGCAGTACTTTTGCAACTCTTCAAAGGGCCCAGTCACTTTTTGATTGAAGGTAATGAGAGAGAAATTCTTTTCAATAATTCCATGTACATTGCAGAGACTTAATATAGTTCTGCTGAATGAATGAATAATTTAGCATCGTTAACTTAAAAAATAATGACAAGACCAAACTTGATACCTAAATATCTGTGTATATAAGATTATGGAACTTTCCTTAATGGTATGATATTATATCTAAATTAGTTATCTAATTGTTCCATCCTCTGCTGCTTCGGGGATAGGCTGTTTATGCTGACAAAGATGTGGCAGTTCCCCAGCCTGGCAGAACCTGAGTGGACAACAGCTGTGTTTAAAAGCAGAGATAAAGCTGACAAACTTCAGAGCTCCTTCCAGAGTTGTTAAACAGTATTTGATATCAGACTTTTAATTATATGGAAAAGTCACAAATTTACTAAAACTGTGCCACACACGAACAAAGACATTGTACCTTTTAGTTTATTTTTATTACCTATGTAATCTTCATCTAAAGCTCTCAATGTATGGGATAGTGAAGAAAACAAAAATGGAAACAGCTTTACATTGACCAACTAATAGTCTCTGTCCCTTAATATGATCTCCTTTAGATGACTCATTCTCTTTGAGGAAATTGCTTGCCTTTCGGATGTCCTATCATCCTTCCCCCCATCCATTACTTGTTGAGAGGGTTTCTGGGTGTGAGGGGAGATGTATACAATTTTAAGGCAATGGGGGAAGAGTCATTAGATTGCTTTGGTCCTTGCTGTCTCTGACTTGAATGGCTGGTCTTGATTGGTTTCCATTAAATAGTGGTTGGTCTCAACTGAGCTTTGAGGACAGTCTACCAGGACTCTTTGCTGAAGTCCGTATCCACTCACATACTTCTAGTTAGGAAGTCCATGGACACTCTAGCTTCTGTCCTGACTCCAGTCTTCCACTGGCTTACCAGTTCATTCAATAACTGTGTGTATTCTTCCCAACCAAAGAAAGAAATTCTAGATACCTGCACACAATATCCAGGCTATGGCAGAAAGATTGTTTTTTCAAGTTTATCTAGTCACTTTCTCTGATAATGTTGAGACATAGGTCCTGTGCACTGTGGAAAATCATCAAGATAGATGCCGAGCTTCCTTTAGAAGCCTGAAACCTTTCCTTTGTTATCCCTAGGAAAGCAGGCTGTAGCCCAAAGTATCTTCTAGTGTATCTTCTTCTATAACCTATCAAGATTTAGCTTTAAGGTAGATAGAAAGTATAAAAGCATGGGGCAACACTGTGGCAACAAAATTCTCTAATATATTTTGTTTATCATTATTTTTCCATACTCCTAAGGTTGTGAATTAGGCCTTTTTTTTTTTGAAGTAGCTTTAAGTGATACAAAGTCTCTTAGTTTTACATTACTTTAAAAAGAAGAAAATAATGGGGTACTAATAGGGGCACACTTATAGGAAAAGAATTATTTTAAAAGTAGTATTTTTATTACATTTTTTATCTAGATCAATTCTTTGTTTATTGAAAGACATATTATTGTCATCTTGCTATCACCCTGCTTCTAAGAAAGGAGGAAATCAGAAATTTGAAGATTTTTCTATTTCAGGTCCAAACCTCTAGCATTCAAGATTTGTCTGGGAAGAAAATCAATGAGAAAATATTGTTCTTATACTATACATTAGACCAAATAAATTTAATAAACACATACAAACATTCCATTCAACAGCAACACATTCATATTCTTCTCAAACACATACAGAACATTCTCCGAGATACATCATATGTTAGGTCACAGAATGTCTTAACAAATTTAGAAGATTGAAATCATATTAAGTATCTCCTCTGACCGTCTGGTATAAAAGTAGAAATCAATAATGGGAAGAATCTTGGAAAATTCACAAATATTTGAAACTTAAACAATATGCTCTGGAACATATTGTTCAAGTGGTCAAAGGAGAAATTAAAAGGAAAATTAGAAAATATCTTGAGACAGACAAAAATGAAAACACAACATACCAAAACTTAAGGGATGTAGCAAAAGCAGTTCTAAGAGGGAAGTTTATAGCAATCTATGCCTACATCAAAAAAGAAGAAATACCTCAAATAATACAATGTTACACGCCAAGGAACTAGGCAAAGAAGAACAAACTAAGCCTAAAGTTATCCGAAAAGAGGAAGTTACAATGATTAGGGCAGAAATAACTGAAATAAAGACTAGAAAAACAATAGAAATAATCATTGAAACTCAAGTTTTTTTTAAAAAAAAGATAAACTAATTGACAAACAGTTTGCTAAACTAACTTAGAAAAAAAGAAAGAAGACACAAATAAATAAAATCAGAAATGAAAGAGGAGACATCACAATTGCTAGCATAGAAGCACAAAAGATCATAAGAGAGTACTATGAACAATTACATACTAAGAAATCGGATAACCTAGAAAAAATGAATACATTTGTAGACACATTCAACCCACCAAAACCGAATCATGAGGAATCAAAAAATCTAAACAAAATAGTAAGTAACAAAGGTAAAGAGATGAATCAATAATCAAAATTTTTCCATCAAAGAAAAGTCCAGAAGTGGATGGCTTCACTGCTGAATTCAACTAAACATTTAAAAAAACTAATACCAATTCAATTGAAACTCTTCCAAAAAATTGAAGAGGAGAGAATATTTTGGAACTCATTTTACAAAACCAGCATTCCCCTCATATCAAAGCCAGACAAAGACACTACAAGGAAAAAATTATAGTCCAACATCTCTGATGAATATAGACGCAAAATAAATTCAGCAAAGTTGTAGTATACAAAATCAACACACAAAAATTAGTGTTTCTATACATTAATAATGAACTTTCTAGAAAAGTTATCAAGAAAACAATCCCATTTACAGTAGATACAAGATATATTTAGAAATAAATTTAACCAAGAAGGTAGAAGATCTGTACATGAAAAACTATAAAACATTGATGAAAGAAATTGAAAAAGGCACAACTAAATGGAAAGACGTCCTATGCTCATGGATTGGAAGAACTAATATTGTTAAAATGTCCAAACTATCCAACATAATCTACAGATTCAATGCAATCCCTATCAAAATTCCAATGACATTTTTCACAGAAATAGGAAAAAATCCTAAAATTTATATGGAATAACAAAAGACCTCCAGTAATCAAAGCAAGTAATCTTGAGAAAGAAGAACAAAACTGGAAACATCACACTTTCTGATTTCAAAATAGAATTGACCCTTGAACAACATGGGTTTGAACTGCACAGGTCCACTTATACAGGGATTTTTTTTCAACCAAACGTGGATTGAAAATACAGTATTTCTTGGATGTGAAAACTGCATCTATAGAGGGCTGACTTTTTCCCATTTCCAGGTTCTGCAGGACCAACTGTGGGATTTCAGTACGTGTGGACTTTTGTATGTGTGGGGGTCCTGGAACCAATCCCCTGCATATACTGAGAAATGACTGTATATTACAAAGGTATAATAATCAAAACAACAAGGCATTGCCACAAAAAGAAACACATTGACAATGGAATCAGAGACAGACCCCAAAAGTAAAACCCACATATTTTCAGTCAATTGATTTTCAACAAGGTTGCCAAGAACACACAATGGGGACAAGAGTTACCTCAATAGATGATATTGGGACAACTGAATATCTGCATGCAGAAGAATAAAATTGGACCCTTATCTCATACTATATACAAAAATCAATTCAAAATGGATTAAAGACATAAAATAAGACTTGAAAGTATAAAACTAGTAGAAGAAAACATAGGGGAAAATCTCAATGACATTGGTCTGGATAATGATTTTTAAAATATGTCACCAGGCCGGGTGCCGTGGCTCACGCCTGTAATCCTAGCACTCTGGGAGGCCGAGGTGGGAGGATTGCTTGAGCTCAGGAGTTCGAGACCAGCCTGAGCAAGAGCGAGACCCCGTCTCTACTATAAATAGAAAGAAATTAGCCAAACAACTAAAAATAGAAAAAATAAGTCGGGCATGGTGGCGTTTGCCTGTAGTCCCAGCTACCCAGGAGGCTGAGGCAGGAGGATTGCTTGAGCCCAGGAGTTTGAGGTTGCTGTGAGCTAGGCTGATGCCACGGCACTCTAGCCTGGGCAACAGAGTGAGACTCTGTCTCAAAAAATAAAATAAAATAAAATATGTCATCAAAAACACAGGCAACAAAAGCAAAAATAGACAAATGGTATGGGAGTTCACGACGCCCCCAATATAAACAGGTTCCCAGACAGTGTGCATTGCAAGAGATGGGAGAGACAAAGACACAGACACAAAAAGTAAGGTGAAAGGGTATGGGGTATGGGCTATGGGGAAAGATCAGTGAACCACCAGCATTCCCATGAGCCAGGTGATACTGACTGAAGTCTAGCACACATTTTTTTATTTATTTATTTTTTATTTTTATTTATTTATTTTTGTATTTCAGCATATTATGAGGGTACAGATGTTTAGGTTACGTATGTTGCCCTTGCCCTCCTTCTCCCCCGCTAAGTCCGAGTTTCAAATATGTCCATCCTTTGGGTGGTGTGCATTGCACTCTTTGTAGCACACATTTTTATTCTCTTTTTCATGTTACAGATTACAATGATTTCATGTGAAAAACTCATGAGTTAGCAGTAAAGCCTATAATCCAAACGGGAACAAAGAGAACACGTACTTCTTTCTACTTTATCTAGTTCCTCATTTACTGAGACATTAACTCAGGAGAGAGATAGGAACATTGCCTTAGGCTTAGAATAGCAAACTGCTCTTATCTGCTGGGCTGACATCCTTTGATCATTCTCTCCACCTTCGGATTACAAGCCTGGTCCATTTGCAGACATCCAGGCTGTAGCCCTCAGGCTTCAAGGCAGAGTCCATTTGCAGACATCCCTGATTGATGGAATGTCCCCCTCAAGGTCAAGCAGCTTTTGCTCAGTGAACTGACATGTCCACAGGTTGTTCTTTGGCAAAGTCCTGTCCCGCTCCTGGGGTTCTCATGTCTCGAACCTAACCCTCAACAAAATGGGACTTCATGAAACTAAAAATCTTCTGCACAGCCAAGGAAACAATCAATAGAACATAGAAACAACCTGTGAGATGGGAGACAATATTTGCAAATCATACATCTGTTAAGGGGTCAATATCCAAAATATATAAGGAACTCGAATAAATCAGTAGCAAGAAAACAAATAACCTCAATAATAAATGGGCAAAGGATCTGAGCAGAAATTTCTCAAAAGAAGATATACAGATAGCCAGCTGGTTCATGAAAAAAAAATGCTCAACATCATTAATAATCAGGAAAATGCAAATTAAAATCACAATAAGTATCACCTCACACCTGTTAGAATGGCTACTATCAAAAAGACAAAAGATAACGAGTGTTAGAGAGGATGTGAAGAAAAGGTAACCCTTGTGAATTGTTGGTAGAAACGTAAATTAGTAGTCATGGAAAACAGTATGGAAATTCCTCAAAAAATAAAAAGTGATATCTTATGACCCAGCTATTCCAATCAATATGTTAAAGAGGTACCAGCACCCCTATGTTCATTGCGCATTATTCACAATAGCCAAGAAATGGAATCAACATAAGTATCTATCATCATATGCATAAATAAAGAAATTGTGGTGCATATACACAGTGAAATATTATTCTACCTCAAAAAAGAAGAAAATTCTGTCATTTGTGACAACATGAAGTTGAACTCACGGAAGTAGAGAGGAGAATGGTGGTTATCAGAGGCTGGTAGAGGGGAGAGGATTGGGAAAAAAAGAGTTGTTGGTCAAAGAGTATAAAGTTTCAGTTAGACAGGAGGAATAATTTTAATGATCTATTACTCAGCATATTGACTACAGTTAATAGTAATATATATTTCAAAATTGCTAAAATAGTGGGATACTAAGTGTTATGCTCTCACCACAAAAAATGATATAAGCATGTGAGGTGATGGATATGTTAATTCACTTAATTTAATTATTTGATAATGTATTCACATTTGAAAACATCATATTTTACCCCATAAATATATACAATTTTTATTTGTCAATTAAATAACAAAGATGTGTTTGGGTTAACCCTAGATAACTTAGTGAAATTATCACTTCTTACAACTAGTGAGTATTAATTAATGTCCAGGAAAATTGACTTTTCATAGTACTGGGTCCAAAACTCTGCCCAGCAAGCCACAGGGGCAAATGAAGCATTTATTGCATTAAACTAAGTCTCAGGTTCTAGCATTATGTCTTAAGGAGTCATTATCTTGCTTAAAGATAGAAGAAAGTATGAGCTGGCATTCCAGCTCTAATCTTGACCATAACCCATTTTCCTTAGAATTAAGAGCAGAGATTGTAAACATATCTACACATTGACATCATCTATGGAGTTTTTCAAAAATAGGTGCTACAGAACCCATCTAAACTAGTTGAACCATAACGTCTGAATGCCTATGTTTTTTAAAAGCACACCAGGTGATTATTTTGAATATGAGGATTAAGAGCTACTAAAGTCATTGTTCAGTATTTGATCTTAGCTTCTAGCTTTAAGAGACAACGGGTATGAGCTGGGTTAGTTTTGCATAAACCGCATGGTTCATTTTCTGGCTTGACTGAAACTTTCCAACTTCCCTTAGCTTTTGCATTTTTGCTGTGGCTTCTATTTTTGGCCCGCTTGGGGAGTTTTCTCTTATCCTACAAAAACACAAGTACAGTCAGTTGCAGCCTATGGCACCCCATTTATGAATGCAGTTTTTGCAACTGGAAATGAGTTCAGGTCTTTCAAATTCAGACTCTCCAAGGGAGAATTGGCAGTGAATCCATTTCTCTCTCTCTCTCAACCTCTCTCTTTCTCTAGATGATAGATAGATAGACAGATAGATAGATAGACAGATAGATAGATAGATAATCTTTTTTACTTTTCTGTTTTCTATTTTCTCTGTGCTTTTTGTACATTTGCTGCCTCAGGGTCACATTTGAGGCCCCAAGATGCTTACTGATTCCTTTCTAACAGCTTTAGTTAAATTTAATATAACTCTCCTCTTTTAAAGTAGCAGATGGCTTGAACTGTTATTTTGTTTCGACCAACTCATAGAGTGTCAAATATTAACACAAAGTAGTGGATAGGTAGAATATAATCTTTGTTGGTGAATAGAAATCAAGATTGTGCAAATCGTGCTATTTAACTGCAATTCCCTAAGACTTATAAATGTTCTAAGAACTGAATGGTGGAAAATGACATTCACATTCTCCAAAGTGTACTAAATAGACATTTATGACTAGATTTATGATGAATGATACTTAGTAGCACCATGCACAATTGCTAGTGGATTTGCTAGTGAAGTTGAGATGTTTAGCCTTCTGACTTCAGGGCTTCCTTCTAACATGGAAATAAATGCTGCACAGAGACTTTAAAGAATCCTAGAAAATTTCTTACATATATTTTATTTTCTATAACTGACCCAGTCTTTCTCATGAGACCCTAGACAATGGGGTTGCTAGGAAGGGTGGAGATTAAAGAGGGAGAAGACACTCAAAACCTGTTCAATTCCTATTTCGATAGTATCCATTGTTTGACTCTGTCTCTTGAGGCCTAATGCTAGGTCTCACCGATTTTCTCATCCTCCTCTTCTCGTCCCCTGCAGGGAGACTTACTTGACTATAGGGAGATGAAGTTGGGCCATTGAATGGGCAGGCTCCTTACTGGTTTTTGATGTTCTCTGATATGTGCCGGTTAGTTTGGCCTAAACGCTCTACTGCTGCCCATCAAGATGGCCCTGCTCTTATTCAGCCTTGTGCAGGGGTTCATTGCTAAAGTCCACAGTCTATACCACTTGCCTCCTATTGTAAAGATTTCACTCATTACATTTCTTTTTAATCTCAGAACTTCACTTGTCTAATGGTTCTCTCAGCACTTCAATGTCCGCTCAATGGGGCATGTGGAGCCATAAGCACTATTTTCAGGCCATAGGGTGCCATGAGGTTTATCTCATTCTCATCTATCTTGACATGTCTCTCTGTGTGTTCCACTCTAGTACTCCTGCCTCATATTGGATTTGGGAACAAGCAAAATTCCAGACTTCCCACAGCGTTAAAGCTTTATCCAGTCTATGCCTTGGGAATTGTGTCACTTACCCTGATGTTCATGTTAAAGTTTAATCCCTCATGCTAAACTTTAGCACCATAAAGGGAGGAAGTTAATAGCTGATTCCTGACTTGTCCCCTTCATGTCTGTCTCCCCTTCTTTCTACATATCCTCAGGTCAGAGGGGTGGTGCTTCTACTCTTTTTTCTTTAGAGAAGACTTCCTGTTATGTCACATCCTCCTTCTCAGGAACACAGAGCTCTATGGCTCAGCATTAAAAGCAGATGGGTTGGAGGGTAAGGCAAACTCATTTGATGATAAGGAAACACATTCAGAAAAAAAATTTTATCTGTCACCTATACATTCTTGAAAATCACATTTCTCTTTGAGCTTAGCTGGCAAAGATACTTGCAGCTAGCAGAGACATTCTAAATGTTTGTTTCTATTTTTCTTCTGCACTTTTTGACCCTGATTCCACCACTATAGGAAATTACTGCCAATATTTTAATATAAATAATTAATTCAACAAATATATCAAACATTTGCTATCTATCAAGCATTATTCTTAAAAGATGATTTTTGGGCAGTTCTTATGAGTCAGTTGGTCAAAGAAAGCAGGAGGCAATCAAAGTTAACATTGAGTGATGCAATGGAAAGTTGAAGAGAAGGTGGTGGCCTTTGTTCTGCAGAATATAGGGTCTTTATTCTTGAGTAACTGATGGCCGGGGTGACATTTAACTAAATACTTTATATTTTTTTATTAGGTGAATGGTTTAAAAAGGTCAATTACAAAGTTTTATGAAAGCTTAGATGAAAAAGTGGCTAATTCTGCTTGGGGCAGTTTAGAGTTAGTGACTTCCTAGAAATCTCTAATGCTGAATTTATTTCTGCCTTAAGCAAGACAGTTCTAATCAGCACAGGGCCTGCATGGTGGCTCACACCTGTAATCCTAGCACTTTGGGAGGCTGAGGTGGGTGGATCGCTCAAGGTCAGGAGTTCGAGACCAGCCTGAGCAAGAGCGAGACCCTGTCTCTACTAAAAAGTAGAAAGAAATGATCTGGACAACTAAAAAATTAGCCGGGCATGGTGGCACATGCCTGTAAACCCAGCTACTGAGGAGGCTGAGGCAGGAGGATCACTTGAGCTCAGGAGTTTGAGGTTGCTGTGAGCTAGGCTGACGCCACGGCACTCTAGCCTGGGCAATAGAGCAAGACTCTGTTTCAAAAAAAAAAAAATTCTAATCAACACTGCATGATTAGTTTTGCTTCCAAGCATTTAGTCAGGCTTATTTTATGTTTCTTGACTTGTTAAGTTGGAAGAACTGTACTCATCATTATTCAGACCTGATATGCCACATATCTCAGATCAGGCCCTCAGTTTGTTAAAGTGATTTTTTTTTTTTTTTTGGTGAATCGGAAAACATCAGAGCAAGAACTCAAAGACAACTTAATATGAAGACATTAAAAGATACTTAGGAAGGTGTTATGGATGAGAAAAGTCTGGACTAGGAGAAACAAACAAGACAAACGGAGCTAACTGTTGCCTGTGTTGCTTCTCTCCTTTCTGGGCATACAGATTACATTCCTGACTCTTTTATTTACATACAACTATCTGACTGAGTTCTCACACAGGGAATAATTGACAAAGGCAGTGTTGAACCCAAATATTATGGCTTCTGTTTCCTTGCCCTTAATCAACAAATCCTAATTCTAGCCCTTACCAAGCATAGTGTGCTTAAGGCATAGAACGTAGGTCACGGTGCCTGGATCCCAGCAGGTAAGTGATAGGAGGAGAGGAGATGAAGTTGGGATCATGTAGAGCGATTTAGGCCATAAAAAGTTGGGATTTCATCACAAGAGCAGTGAGAAATGACAGGTGGGTTTTAAGTAAACTAGTGATAAAAGTCTCATTTATAAAGTAGTTATATATTTATTATAAAATTATAATATTTTATACTTTTAAAATATCTATTGTGTGGCAAATGGATTATATGAGGGTAAGAGAACTATTGCAATAGCTCATGTAAGAGGTGAAAATGGCTTAGTCAAGGATGGTAATAGTGAAAGCAATGAGTAACAATTGGATTCATTTGTATGTTGAAGATAGAGCCAATGCAATTCCCTGTTGGATTGGATAGAAGCTGCAAGGGAAAGGACAGAATCAAATTAATAACTAATGTTTTTTCTTAAGCATAAGGTGTGGGTGGTGATGCCATTTACTGAAATGGTGAAAACTAGGGGAATGATGAGTTAGGGGTAAAATCGATAGTTCTATTTTGAATATATCTTTAAGGTGCCTAGTATGATTACTATTTAATTAGAAATATATGCATCCGGAATATTTCAAAGGGACAGAGTCTGGAGGTTTGCATTTTGGTGTAGTTAGCACTGAGAGGGAGGTTTTAGTCATTGGGCTAAATAAGATGAGCTGCAACAAGTGTTCCAACATAGAAAGGTTGAGAAGAGATAGTTTAAGCAGATATAGAGCAAGATTATATATATAATGTGTATATAGTATATGTATATAGTAATTACTATGAAGTCATGCATCACATAATAATGGGAATATATTCTAAGAAATGTGTCATTAGGTGATTTTGTCATTGTATAAACATCATAGAGTATATTTACATAAACCTGTACACACCTTGGTTATATAGCCTATTGCTCTTAGGCTACAAACTTGTACTGCATGATACCATACCGAATACTGTAGGCAATTGTAACACAATGATAAGTATTTGTGTATCTAAACATTTTAAGACATGTGAAGTATTGCTTTACATATGAAGTTACCGTGACTACTACATGATAGGAATTTTTTGGCACCATTATAGTCTTATGGGACCACTGTTTTATATGTGGTCTGTTGTTGACTAAAATGTCATTATGTGGCATAACTGTGTATATGTGTGTGTGTGTATGTGTGTGTGTGTGTATAGTACTTTTTCTGAAAGGTTTCCAACATTATCTCTGAGGTCCAGTTTTTTAGCAAAGAAATATAGAATCCATGCAAATTTACAATAAGATCCTGGATGTTTCTGCTGTGATAACTTATTTATGTATATCTAAAGAAATACATAGGAGTTAATGAGATTTTGAATATAAAGGGTATATATAATGATATACATACACTGCCAAAATCAGGTAAAGATATAAAACCATCAGTTCATAATTAAGTGAATGTTATTTTTTTGCATTTTATTTATATGCTTTTTTATTACGTAATTATTTCACAAACGTTCTTGTGATGACTATACAATTACTTTATCACTCAGTGTGTCTTAAAAGAGAGCCATCTCAGGTTTTATTGTTATATTATTACTAACTTTTTAATAATTGATGTTGGAATGATTCTGGATTTATTAAATGAGTAGAGATGCTTTGATTTTTTTTATGTTTTAAAACTTAAAAAATGCTCGTAACCCTAGATTTCTTGTTTTTGTCAGGGGACAGAGGAGGAAATGATTCTTTGCTTACATTTTTAGATCTTATATCCAGACAATTTCATTTCCACAGCATCAAGCTAAATATCAATATGCAGCAGATATTCCTAGTGGGTTTGCTGGTTTGAACAATTTTCTCCTTCTTTCAGTGTCTAACAAAGTGACATATATAAGAAGATAAGGATTTTTCTGTTTGCTTGTTTGTTTTGGTGTAATTTGAAAGAATTGTCATACCTTTCTCACAAAATGTATGACTCCCAGAGTACATTTCTCAGTGTTCTTTCTTTTCATTCCATCCTGATTTATGCTGTCTTTACATCTCAAGGCAAAAATGTAATCTTATTCATCCTTTTTCCGCACAGGCTGTGCTGGAGTCACAGGATTTAATGCTTCTGAGTGCAGACAGAAAGAGAGAAAATGCTGGAGTAGTGAGAAGGGAGGCAGTCGTTCATATTACCTTAGAAGGCAAATCTCATGAAAAGAAATAGAAATAGATTTTTTTTTTTTTTCTGGTGAACTGAGAGAACCTTAACATCCCCAGGCTTTGTGGCATGTATGTCCTACCTACTATGACATGCTTCTGTAATTCAAAGTCATGTCCTGAGAGGTTGTCAATTACATTTCAAACTAGCCAATCTGCATGTATGTTAAATTCTTCTCAGTGTTTAGCATATGGTTCCATAGTTTCCGGTGCCGTTGTTATTTTACAGCTTCTTCTGTGTTTCTATATGTGTTGCACTGGCTGGTATGAGAGGGAGAATAAGATGGCCGAAAAGTCTTAAACAGCCCCTACTTTTAACATTTCTATTTTATTTGTTTATTTTGGGAAGATTCATTGAGTACATTTTAGAATGTGGATTATAATTAGTATCAAAATAAATGATAAAGCGTTTTTTTTGTTTAACTTCCTGTAAACATATATGAAGAGTTAATGAAGAATCTAGAATTTATTCTTAGGCTCTGCTTCTTCCCCTCTTTCCAATCTGTATTGATGATGCTGTTATGTATCCTTGTGACTGTCATGTGGAAATGATGTATGTCTGACACATGGAGCCAATAGGTGGACCAAGACCAGGGATATTACTAATTCCTGAGAAGGCTTTTAATTCATGGCCCACTAAAGATAATTAAAGATGTTTCCTAGCTGGACTACATGACCCTGGTGAGACAGTCGATACCGATGTTTTTACTTAAACAACACTGGTATGAATTTCTTTCTTTTTTTTTAAAGCATATATTTCCTTTTGTTGAAGTCCTTTTAATTTTTCTCAAAGATATCATATTTTTATGCATGGAGCTTTCAAATATTATCTTAGATTTATATCTCATAATTGTTCCTTTTGTTGCTATTGCAAAAAATCTTCTCTTTGCAGCTTATCTCCAGTGAGACTGGTCTTTATCAAAAAGTCCCAAAACAATAAATGTTGGTGTGGATGCGGAGAGATAGGAACACTCATACACTGCTGGTGGGACTGCAAACTAGTACATCCTCTGTGGAAAGCAATATGGAGATACCTTAAAGAGCTACAAGTAGATCTACCATTTGATCCAGCAATCCCATTACTGGGCATTTACCCAAAAGAACAAAAGTCGCTCTATAAAAAAGACACCTGCACTCGAATGTTCATAGCAGCACAATTCACAATTGTAAAGATGTGGAAACAACCCAAATGTCCATCAATACATGAGTGGATTAATAAAATGTGGCATATGTATACCAATGGAGTACTATTCAGCTTTAAGAAGCAATGGTGATATAGCACCTCTTGTATTCTCCTGGATAGAGCTGGAACACATTCTACTAAGTGAAGGATCCCAAGAATGGAAAAAAAAGTACCACGTGTACTCACCATCAAACTGGTATTAACGGATCAACACTTAGGTGCACATATAAGAATAACATTTATTGGATGTTGGGCAGAGGGAAGGGGGAGGGAGGAGGAGGGGACAGGCATAGGCACAAACAATGAGTGTGATGCACACCATCCGGGGGTTGGACATGCTTGAAGTTCAGACTTGGTGGGGGGGGGGGGCAAGGGCGACATATGTAACCTAAACATCTGTACCCGTATAATATGCTGAAATAAAAAAAAATCTAATAAATTATAAAAGAAATAAGAAAGAATCCTCAGCTGGTATGAATTTCTTTATCGTTTTATTTTGAAAGAAAGGATCTGAGAAGAACTACTGGTTAATTCAAACACATCTGAAATTGGTTGCAATGTGTCCACCATGGCCACATCTGACTTGTTTAATCAAGCTTTCCTCCTCACGCTGTCCTGGTCTTCGGGGGTTGTGGTTTTATTCTGCTGACAGTAATGCTGCTAGGCATGTAATAGCAGCAAGACTTTTAAAATCTCCCTTCCTCTACAAAGGTACAAAATTCTACTCCCTACGTTTTCGTGTTCTAAATGCTGCTGCTATTCTGTGTCATTTCTCTTTCACCTTTATCACTTTCTTTTATCTGGCTTTTTTGACTTTTGAGGCCAGTCATATGTTACAGAGTGATTGGGTGAAAGATACTTCTCTCTGTAAAAGGAATTTTTATTTTTTTATAATGTATGTTGGGCTCAGTTTTCTGGTGCTACTCACTTATGTTTTTATTAAAATCTGCTTCCTTTTGAACCACTTTCTTCATTTATTCCCCAAGGCTCTTCTTTGGTGAACTACTCTGTAAAGTAGGACTCTATGAGACCCCATTATAGTTTCTCAGACATAGCGTTGATGACCTAACTGGGCACATGATTATGTTTCAAATATTAATTTCTATTCTAATTTCCCCAGAATTTTTTATGGAAACAATATCAGGGGAGTGAACATTGTCTTTACTTGTCATTGAGACAATAGTGCTTTTGTATTCATCTTAAAAAAAAATTTTTTTTCCTCAAAACCCAGAGTGTGGAACCAAACTAGGTTTCATATTTCTTGTTTTGAAGGACTCAGTTCTCTGAAGGAAGAAATTAATAATAGTAGAGGAAGCCTGTATGTAAATAAGTTCTGAACTGTTTTCCTACCTGTTTGGATCTTCGAACTCAACCAATCTGAGGATATCCTCTAAATGTTATAGCCGGAAACACAGAAGAAACAAATAAAAGAAGAAATTATAAGAACAAGCAGAATGTCTTGCTTTGTGGTTTGGTTTAATCCCTGTGTAATTAAACTCCTTTGGTAGACATCCCAAAATACTGCCAGAAGTATTCTTAAAATGATAAGCTCTAACTGTGGGATTATCCAGTACAATAAATGTGAGTCTCAATAAATTCAAACAAATTCTAAGAAGCATTCTTTTTAAAATGCTGGACCTCCCTGTGGTGATAATTCATTTTTTTGCAAACTGATCAAAGTCCCTAAATGTGCTGGTGTTTGTAAACCAAATTATCATTTTCCCCCAACTGAGTATGTTCTGAGGGTAGAGCTCAGTATGGGCCAGGTGACCAGCCCTACATGATTCTAAGTTTATATTGGTCAGACTTCCAGAATGTTCATTTACTGGGCATAGTAAGTGATAAACCAAACAGATGGGCTAATGAGCGTTTGCTTATGTGCACTCACGAAAACATTAACAGACACTCTGATATAGACCAAAAATTTTTCAACCCTGGGCAGCTCTTGAAAGCCTGAGGCCATATCTGTGTTGTCAAGGCACAGCTTGCAATTTGCAAATATGAGACAATTCCAAGCTTTTGATTCATACATGGTGTATTCTTATATTGACAAGAAATCCAGGCATATTGCTTTCTGGTACCTATGGAAAAAACCTGAGCTGTTTTTTGCCTTACCTTTGTATGATACAATGGCTTCTGTGCAAGTTTGGCCAAAATCAGCAAAGTATTTAGACAGAAAAGACAGCTGTCTGCAGACTAGTGTTTCGAAGGATATAAGGAAAGCGTCCCTCTACCTCCCATTATAAAATATAGAGCCCTTCCATTACTGCTAGTTAACTGTCTAAAATTCACACATTATGATTAAGGTTACTTTAAATCTCAACTAATTACCAGCCCTGTGATTTTAGGCATGTTTCTTAACATTTATGAGTCTTAGTTTATCCATTTGCCAAAGGGGATAATAAAAGTATCATATAATTGTTTTGAGGACTACATGAAACGTACTGTATGAAGTGTTCAACAGTGCTGCTAACAACTGAGTTGTTGTTGTAGTTACTGTTACTACCATTACCATCATCATCAGGTCTATACAAATCTTAACGCCTCTGAGGGCATGCAGTCCTCCCAGGGGTAGGGACAAGGAGGAAACTCAGTCAATGGAGTAAGCAGATACCGTTGTTAGCAGCTCAAATCCACAGTCATCTGGAGAATGTGATTTTCTGTCATCCAGGCTTGGGGCTTCTACCCACAGAGCAGTGGCTCTAGGTAGAACCAGTGAAGCCCCATGGATGCATTCATACCCAGCATGTACGGACTGACTATGCTCATGTCGGAGAGTGAGACAGATCCACAGTGTCCGAAGTTCTCTATGTTGAAACTTCAGCACATTTTTTAAAAAGTTATCACATGTGGCCAAAGCACCGCAATTCCATCCATCATCCACAGTCAAAACTTCTCCCTCTGCTATACATCACTCTGTACCTAATTAATGTCATCATTTATGTGTGGCTTATTTCATCAATATATTGTTATTATGAGGAGGATGCCCTCAACAAAGATAACCAGAGATTATACCTTTACATTTTATTCTTTTCTGGGCCTGCTGCTGCACTTGGATAAACTGCAGCTTTTTTCCTAATTCAACTTTCCCTTGTGGTCACGAATGTGTAAACCTACTATAGCGTCCCTTCCTAGTGCAGGCAACATAGGGCAAATATATAGAGAAACATTCAAATAAACAATTTGTACAAACCGAGAAATGAGACAACCAGTTAATCCATATTTAACAGATGAATTATCCAGTACTCAGGGCAAGTATGTGCTTAGCATATCAACAAAATAAGGCTGATTTTTCTTTTTGAATAACTTAGTTTTTTGACATTTTGAGGAAGAAATAATGTGGTCATTTTGGGAAAATATAGAACTTTTCTGAATTTCCTTACAGTTATTTTAGAATTTATTATGCAGGGCTGAAGGTAAGGAGTGGAAGAAGGTGGTGTCCGTCATCTATTCAGTACTTAGAATGCTGTCCTGGTTATTTCTATAGAAAATGCCATTCAGAAGCCAATATCTGGGTGCTAGATACAGTCCTTGCTGTTGGAATGTTCTACTCCCAGCTCCTCTCCATAGACAGAACTTAGAAAGTTACGTGTGCACATAAATAAACATACATATGTGTATTCACACTCATACACATATAAAATTATTTATACATTTATTGCTTTTGAAAGCCATGAGTACACACCAGCACCTCCAATACAGTGCCACCATGTTCAGTCTAGCTTGCTCCATATTTGTGACTGCCTTCTCCTGCACTGACAAACCTGGCTTCCTTTACATTTAATGTATTTATTTGTTTGATTAATTCCTGAATGCACCAATCTCCCATCACCACTGCTGCACCCGCCCGCAAATCCTCATCACCCCACTCTGAAACCACTGCCTCTCACTCCCCTGTGCAGCTTCAATAACCAGCACAGGCTGATCACCCCACTCCTCCTCTGCATAGATGACCTTCATACCTGGCTCAGTCTCCAAAACCCTGCAATAAGCTGTTGTGCTTAGATACCCTCTTCACCTTCCAATTCAGACGGGGATCTCCCACATAGAACCGCACACCTCACGTACAAGCATGCCCTCTCCATCCATCTCGGTCTCCAGCACTCCACAATGGCTGCCTCTCTCATGAAAGCCTTCCTCGCCCTGCTCAGGCTCCAACACAGCACACTGGATGGATTCCCTCCTTCCCTGCTTGGACTAAATGCCCCATGCTGGCCTGCACCCCCATGAGGATTCCCTCCTTCTTCACGCTGCTTGGTTTCTGGCACCATGTGCCAGGCTACCTCCTTGCCAGAGGAATGTCCTCCCCACCTCATTTAAGCTTTAACATCCCACTCTGGGAAGCCCTCCCATGTAGATGTCCTCGCCCTGCTTAGGATCTGTTACTCATTATGGCTTCTTCTAATATGTTCATATTGGTTTTCAAAGATTAATATTATCCCTCTTTATTAATTTTTTATGATTTTTATTTGTTATATTTTTAATCGGACTTTGGAATAGTCTTTTAGACCATTAAATCAGCTTTCAGCAGCATTCTTTCATTCTATGCATTATATTGTAACTGAAATGTAATAGCTCTTTATTTTTTGACCCAGAAAGTCTTATAGCTGTATTTTGCTCTCATTATGTTCTTTTAAAATTGTAAATTGTTATGTATTTCCTTCAACACTCTTTTTTTTTTTTTTAAATGATCTCCCATTCTCTAGCTTTGGCATATAGCAGGTCAGATCTAGTTATTGGAGAGGTCCTAAAGTTCACAGACTCACAAGTGATGAATGAGAAAGTATCGTCATTCGTCATTTTGTGGTTTCCTATAGAAGGAACATACAACTGGCTGCCCCTGTTGAGGGGACCTGGCTAGTCCTCCAAGTTCCCCATTCTCCTTGCAGGAAAAAACATGTGGCTTGGCAAACAGCTAAGGGAGGCTGATGAGCTGAACAGATTCACACAGCATCAAGAAGCACAGGAAAGATGAAAATGCAGTAGAGTTGTCAACTAAGTACCAAACTATAGAGATTTAAAGGTAAATAGAAAGTGAAGCACCAACTTATTTCTTTGCAGTTTCTCACCTTCTTTCCTGGCCATTAAGATGCCCTGTTGTTATTTGCATCTTTTCATTATTTTCATTTTGCTTTGTTTTGTTTCTCGCAGGATTTTTTTCTTTTTTTTGCCTCCTGATATTTCTCTATATGATGTTATTTTTTAAGTTTAGATGACTAAAATAAATTTCATTTTGAATTCATTTATATTTCTGGGGATATTACTTAAGATAGCTGCAAAGGTTTCCTCTCCTGTGACAGCCTCTGGCACTCCCTTTTAACTGGGAGAGTACGAAAATGTGTTGCTGACACGAAACTCTTCCATGCTCACCAACAACATGCCACACTGGCCTGCTCCCACACATGCTGTTCTCTTTACAGTCTTCTAGTAAATCAGCTCTGTGGAGGTGAAATTCCATGCTCGCCCTCAGTCTCTTGCCCACAGCATAGGCAGAACTTGTTCTTCCTCCGCCTTTGTTGCTGGCCCCAGGTATTTAGGTCTGAAATTGTCACACCGGCCCATTTATCCTGTTGAAGTTGATTCACAGCTTCACTGAAAAATTTTTCCCGAGTCAAGGCAGGATAGAAAACTCAGAAGGAAGTCTATATATTTCCAGAATTTGTTTCTACAAGTTTTATTGTCTAGAAGATTTTCTATAGATACGGAGTCAGGAGAAGATTTTTTTTGTTTTCATTTACAGAGAAGCATCTATTTTTCCTTTAACGAAACAGGCCAGAGTGCTTATACCCTAGTGATATTTCTCATATACAAATAATATGAGATTGCAGTGGTGTTTACAAAAACCTCATTTTAAATTAAAAGTAATACCTTCAGTAACATGTTAAAGAAGACACCAAATAATTTTTTTAGTAAAAAATAAAATGTTTATTTTTTAAATATAATACTTTTTTAAAAATTATATTTCCTTTTATTGATACATAGCATTTTACATATTTATGGGATACGTGTGAGTATTTTTCACATGCATAGAATGTGTAATGATCAGGTCAGCATATTTGGGGTATCCATCACCTTAAGTATTTATCGTTTCTATGTCTTGGTAACATTTCAAGTCCTCTCTTCTAGCTACTTTGAAATATACAATATATTGTTGACTATAGTCACCCCAGTCTGCTGTAGAACATTAGAACCTCTTTCTTCTATCTAGCTATTGTACCCATTAACCAACCTCTCTTCATCTTCCCCTCCCACTCACACATCCTTCCTGGCCTCTGATATCTATCATTCTATTCTCTCTCTCCATAAGGTCAAGTTTTTTAGCTCTCACATCTGAGTGAGAACATGTAATATTTGTCTTTCTGTGTTTGGCTTATTTCACTTATGACACAATGACATCCAGTTCCATCCATGTTGCTGCAAATGACATCATTTCATTATTTTTTATGGCCGAATAGCATTTCACATTTTTTAATCCATTTGTTCACTGATGGACACTGAGGTTGATTCTATATCTTTGCTAATGTGAATAGCGTTGAGATAAACATGCAAGTGCAGGTAAACCTGTGATATATTGATTTCTTTTCCTTTGGATAGTTACCCTATAGTGGGATTGCTGGATCATATGGTAGTTTTATTTTTAGTTTTTTGAGAAATCTCCACACTGTTTTTCATAATGGTTGCATTAATTTAATTCTTTTTTCTCTAGAATTTTGAATTCTTGCTTGACCAGGATCAATTATTTGACAACCACAGCAAGGCAGAAAAAAGTACTGCTGTATAAATCTGAAATTTAATTTTCATCCCAGTAGAAAGAATTCAGTTTTCTTAATTATTGCAATAGTCCATTTAATTTTATGTCATTGTTATTCCTGATTATTTCCCAGGATCCTCAATACAACAGATAAACAAGAAAACAATTTTAACTAGTTCCTGAAAACATTATCAGTTAGCAGTACATTATACTTTTAAAATTATTTTATGTGTTTATTTTTAAAAAACTCCGAAGATGACACATTAAAGACAAAACACTTTATAATTGATATAAGGTATCATAAAATTTCAAATAAAATTAATAAATACCTTATCGACTGCTATTGTGTTTAATAGAATTAATAAAAAATATATTAATATCTTTTCCCTCTTTTCTACAATTTTTTTCCATACAGGAATTTCAATTTTCAACTAACTAGTAAGCTATTGTGCACAGTAAACTCAGAAACACTCTGTTTGGCTGCTGCTTTCACCTAATTTCTAAGAGGAGCTCAATGCCAGCTCCTTTTCTAATATGTATATTTTCTTTCAAAGTACAACTGTAACTTCATTCTACACATTTTTATGAGTAGATTTTTCATTAAGTTCAAATTTTTTATGCTTTACATTGTGATATTTTCTTTGACCCATGGTTTATTAGTAAGTGCATTTCTTATTTTTAAACATATGGAAATTCAAAGACAGGCTCCCTATCTTATCTGTCTTTCCATTTACAAATAGACTTAGATTTCTAAAACTCATGTTGAGAAATTTTAATTGCTATGAAGTCACCAGGCACAACTTTGCTCAGTTGCATATTATGTATGATTTGATGGAGGATTAAAAAGACGTTTCGTGTTTATTTCAGGCAAATCGACATTATACTTTAGAATAAAAGAGACGTACAATGTGCATATGATAATGTCTTAAGAAATATGCATTCGTTACTTACAGTGGCAATATATCCATTTTGTCTGTCAAAAATTTTGTTTCATATAAATTTATATAGGTTTTTTTACTTTTGTATAAGTCTCCTTTTCATTATCACCTGTCAACCACTTTCCTGTTCATTCATTCATTTCTACCCTGTACTTACTGAATTTATATTATCTCAATTGGAATATGTAGGTTCTATTGTAAAAAAAACTCAATAAAACGGTAAGTGACATCCTTTGAAAGCCTTGGATTTACTAGTGACCTATAAATTTCTCTTCTTTATAGTGTTAATTTTCAGAGAATAGATTAAATTGTACTCCTAAGGATAAAACTTCTACCTATGTAAATGTTAGAATAAAATTTTCCTAATATGCAATTGATGATATAAAGCCCTGCACTCTAGGCATACAAACACAATGAGGAGAGTATGAATAATAAAATGCTAGATCAATCACATAATTCACAACCTGACTACATTCAGTACTAGATGAATACGTATATGTTCTCCCACCTTGTAACTATTGTACGTGGCAATTCCCTTCCTCAACTTTCCCTTCTGTTTATTTCACCAAACTGTAAAGAATGTTAAGTAGAGCAAAAAAAGAGGTACAAAACAGCATTTATTTATATATTCTTTATGATGTACAAAATGCTCTTTCTACTAAGAAAAATAAATACCAGTGACTATAAATAAACCTGCTATATGAAGAGACTGTATTTACAAAAGAAGTAAGATCTTATAGTCAAACAGGTTCATTACTGGAAATATTAGAGGAAGCGTAGCAATGAAACACCACCACGAGATTATTAATACCATTCTGACAGGTTTTACTAGAGAAAGGCTCTTGAATCTAAAGCAAAGAGAGGATTTGTTTTTTAATAAAATAATGAAAGTGAAGAGTAACAAAATCTGTTATATTCTGGGTATAATGAATATCTGTACTTCCTTTTTATATTAATGGTGGGACAAAGCAAATTTTGGCATACATTATCAATGTACTTTCTCTCATAGCACATAAACACTTAATAGGTATGAGTTGATATTTAGTTGATATTTAGATGGCTTCTATATAAAACCATCTAAATATTTGCTCTATTGCTTTTATTCTTTCCCTCCAAATCAGTGAAAATAAAGCATTGCCAATGTATAGCATGTATGTCAAAAGGCGTTCCTGGATACTTTTAGGCCACATGAATCAGCAAGCTCAAGAAAATAAAACTAGGTAGAAGTGATGTGTGGGGCATAGTCATACTCCTTCTTGACTTTGCCTTTTTTTTTTTAATTTTATCATTTTATTTGTCTTTTATTTCTAGTTAAGGGCCATTGCCTAAATTCCTTATATACATGCACTTTTATAATACTGCCTATTTGACTAAAGTCTTCACTACATATTTAGGAAACCCAAATATTTTTCATTTCTTTGTACTTTATAGTTTCTTTTCATTTTATAATTTAAAATTTACCTCTACCAGACTTTGCATTGAATTTATTCAATTTTTAAATGTGATGTCAGCTAACAATTGAGAGGAAGAATTCAATTATGCATTAGAGTATTCTTGAATTAATATATTCATTCATCAATTTAACATTTATTGAGCACTTACTATTTGGTAGTCACATAGCTACGACTGGGCTGGAAAATTTTCAGTAAATTATGAATGAATGATAACTTTCTTACTTTCTATCCTGAGTCTAGAATAATTATATTATTAAAATCAAATTATTAATCAGCGATAAAGCTCTTTCCTGAAATATGTGGGGGGAAAATTTTTGAGAAGAGGGTATCACTGCTACTTCTTAGGAGTTCTTGTCAATTCCAAATACTACTTTCTCTCTTTGAAGAAATTCATTTCGATGTCCAAAGAACTGAAAACAAACCATCAGATCCTCTGTCATCCTCATACAGCCAAACGTCGATGCCGTCAGATAATAAGATTGTCATAAAATATCTGAAATAAACAACAACAACAGCAACAAAAATCACACCAAGCTGAACTTACTGCAAAATAAAGTAAGAGAGTGTTATATTGTTCAGAAGCAGTCCTCGCTAAAAGAGAAAACTGCTGATTTGGGGGACTGTAGATATCAGGGATTGGTCAGCTTTCATTGGCATTAGTACATTGATGTCACTGGAGTAGCATGAAGCTGTCGATTGGTTGACACTGAGAAGTATGTTCAGTGGAGCAGGGCCAGCTACATAATTCAAAAGGCTCAGTGCAAAATTCAACTGTGGTGTGGGGTCCCTTTTTCGAAAGACAAAATAAAAAGAGCTTTTCCTTTTTTCCATGGGCTCTCACAACCTATCACAATGTTTTTATTTGCTACATATTTGCCAATATACCCCACTGGGGACAGTAAATGAAGACCCTTACAGGAACCTGAGGCCTGGTGCCTGGACTCTCGCACCTATACCGAGGCCCCTCCTTAGCGGCAGAGTATAGAGGAGAGGGAGGCTGAGAACCACCCAGATATGTGATTACAATGTGATCAATGTAACCAAAAACATTTGGACCCCCATAATATTTTTGAAAAAAGAAAAAAAGAAATGCCAAGTGGTGGTGGGTGGTGGGACCATGTATGACCCAAAGATCTAAGCTCTGACTCTTGCTTTATTGTCCGATTGTACTTCACTTTTTGTTTGAAACTGCACATTTTATATAATATATTGCATGTAAGAAGCACATATCAGATTCCTCCACCTCCCCACCCTTTCTCAAAGTCTGTGTTGTTTCTGTTTCTTTGTGGCTGGGTGGATTTTTCTTTTTAAGTTTTTGGTAATGAGTTATTTAGCACACTTCCTGGAATGATTCTGTAGATTCTGTATTCCCTGCAATGTGTGACCCCTAAGTTCTCTATTGCTTTTATTTTTTAATTTTTGTTTTAAAGTTTTAAGCTCAGTTTCCTAGATGTCATACTTTATTCAGTATAATTTAGTGGTGAGCTGATGATTGGTTTGTAGATGTCCTTTATATCATTGTCCATGTGTATTTCACTCTTTGAAAAGATGACCTGCGGGGGACGGTATGTCTTCAAACTTTAAGCAGTTTACAAGAAAGGCAGCTTTCACTTTCTCCTTCTAAAGATAAAGAGCTTCGGGCTCAGTTAAAAGCGGTTGACTGGTGCGTTCTCCTCACTCAGGTCTTTCCTGGAGTGTGCACTGGCTTGCACGTGCGCACAGTCCTTTAGATTACCAAGAGGATGTGGGCACTTTTCAAAGTTTCCTATGGTCATTTAGTTCTCTAGGATTTCTGTTTAAATCCACGTGCAGGCTCTTATTTGGCCCAACTAAAACCACAACTTTATATAACTGAAATATGACCAGGAGTTTGCTGTTATTTGGATAGTGCCCCAGTGGTAGACTGCCCTCTGTCTTTTGAGATGAGTTCTGAGTCAAATCAAATAGCCACTGCACTGTAAGAATACATATTTTCCAGTGAACTTAAAATGTAGACAAAATGTTGATTGTGCAGTGGGGATGATGCTTTCAGCAGAGGTCCAAGACTGTTCAGAGAGCTCTGTCTCTTTCTGTATGTCTCTGTCTCTCTGACACTTTCTCACCGTATTGCTGACTGGTAGCTACTGTACCACTGAGCTGGAGAGGGAAGGGGCATGGGAAACATAGCAGAGGCTGCTGTCTTACCAAGGTTTAGTAGTTTCTTTTAGACAGATTATTTTTCTTTCTTTATGAGATTTTATTAATTGCCAGAGTATTACAATGGTTGATTTTAGTTGTTTTACCCACATTTTAATTGTTTTATAGGGAGAACGAATTCACCGATGTCCTCACATCCTCATCTTGGAAGCATATCTCTCTGAAGATACTCCTTTTAGGAGTAGCAGTGACCTTCAGTGAAGTGACATTGTTTTCTAGAGGCAGCTCTAGAGGAAATGAGTCAGGGAATAAATATCCTGACCTTACTTTATTCAATCTCTTTCCAGAGTTCTTTGGTCAAACCAATCAGAAGTCAGAGACCATAGGCGTCCCATTCATCATCCATGGAGTCCTGCCTCCCAAGAAATAGAGGAGAGAAGAGAATTATGTTTAAAAAAACACCAGGCAATTAGAAAGTTGTTGTCTATACTAACATAAATTATTTGAGTATTGTAAGTTATATATTAATTTGAAAGACAGTGACATTATCTTTTCCTATTAATGAAATAGAGAAGTTAGAAATCAGGAATAGATTCCAATAAATTAAGTTCCTTTTGTGTTATTGCAAACCAAGGTATTAGGGAAAATTCAAAACCATGGTTAGCTGGGCAAGATATGATAACATGTTATTTACCAATAGAAAGAGCAGTTGGAGACATAATTTTTTTGCATTTTTCCCTTTAATTTGCCTCCTTGAAGACTTCATATATTGAGAGCCATTAAAGATGCTCCTATCCCATTGAAGATAATCATGCCAAGAAACTTGAGTCTGCAGTTCTCCTGTAAGATCATGTTTTCAGTTCTACATTTAAAGTAGAGCACTGTGTAATCAAAAATTTATGAGCTAACTGGAGAAAGCTGAGTGAATATTTAGAGTGAAATGATTAAAGAATCTTGAGAATTGATTTATATGACAAGATGAAAAGTGTTCAATATATATACTTGGCATTCTGTCAAGGGATGAAATGAGGAAGAAGATATCTGCTTTCAAACACTAATCTGAGGCATACACAGAGCAGAAGGGCTTAAAATGTAACAAATAATGTCGTGAAGACCAATGGAATCAAACTGAGAAGATCTTTAAAATACGGGCTAATCTCAAGAATATTTCCCTATTGATACCTTCAATAAATGTGGTTATTGAAATATACACGGCTACTGAAAGAGTCCATCAATCAAAAGTGTGAATCCAATAATATCTGATTCATTGACAATATGGAAATCCAGAAAATTCATTAACAGAAAATTCATTAATGTAGTGGGCTTATGTTAGGTTTTAAATTTTTTCTTAACTCCTACTTGCTGTGGCTTCAGATTAATTTTCTCATTTGGTGAGGTTATGCATTTTATAAAATGAAAACAACAAAAATATAGTTGGAATTCTGTATGTATTCCTGGAGAAATATTTATGGGAAAACATAATGGATTTTGTAAAACTCACCAAAACAATGAGTTAAACCATTATACCATATGATGAAAAGAATTTTAAAAAGCATTAAAAAATTCAAAGGCAAAAAAATCATAAAAATCTGTGTGTATGGAAGGCTGAGGCAGGAGGATCGCTTGAGCCCAGGAGTTTGAGGTTGCTGTGGGCTAGGCCGATGCCACAGCACTCTACTCAGAGCAACAGAATGAGACTCTGTCTCAAAAAAAAAAATACAATTTTGGTTCTCAAAGACTTTATATCATAGTGAGGCAAACAAATAATACAATATGCAATGACACAAAATAAGTGCAGAGAGCTGTATGAGCACCTTGGAAGGGCACCTAAAAACATTTGTGAAGATGCACGGAGACTTTAGGAGGTGAAACCATAGAAGATTTAAGGGAAACATGGATTGGGAAAGATTGTTTTCAGAATAGAAATAACAGCATTTCCCAAAACCCATATGTAAATGATATTGTAATATGTTACTGAAACAACTGGAAATTCAGTATAGATGCAAATAATGTAGAGAGGAGAGAGAATATTAATACTGTACCTTTTAGACTCCCTCTGATAGGCAAGAGGGCTTATAAAGACCTTAAGGGCACTTATGTGTAGCACCTTGCCACTCAACTCAAGATAGAGGAAGGCCTGGCTAAAGGAGATTTGTGGGTGTGACTTTAATCTAATGGGGGTGATTTCCAGTAAGATGCATAGAAAACCCATAAAGTTTTTATAAGATTGTATTGGTAAAATTACAGCCTAATTAGACACAGTTCAAAATGAAAAGAGGCCTTAGAGCCTCTGAACTTCAATATCCTGGTGCAGGCTGAGAAGGAAACTCAGCTGTAATCATGAACCATTTCTGATTGAAAAGGAAAGATGATTCCATATATGGACTAAAAGTTCAGAGAGCAGATTCAAGATCTGCAGAGAACCATTCCTATTTTCTGGGTCACTTGCTTTGGAAGAAGTGAGCTGTCATGCATGGAAGAAGTCTATGCAGCGACCACCATGGCATGAGAAAGCTCAAGTTGTTCACATGAAGAAGTCATGTGTAGAAAGAAAGGTGGTCAGGCAGTCCCAGATGCTTTGGGCATCCCAATTGAAATGCTGGCTATAGAAGTAAACAAGCCATCTTAGACTGAATCTCAAGATAACTTGAACACAAGCCACTGCCTGGTACAAATTTAACAGAGACACCCAAGTAGTGAGAACTGCCCAGATAAACCCAGTCAACCAACAGAGCTTGAGAAATAAGAAATTATTGTTTAGGCACACAGTGTTGTCATGGTTTATTAGGCAGCAATAGGTAACTAAAACATTCTCCAATTTTGTTATTTTTTAGAAGTTTATATTGGGTAATATAGTTCTTTTATATTTTCATATGTATTTTAGAAGCAACTTATCAATCACTTTGAAATGCCTGATGAAATTGTTGTAAGAATTGCATTGAAACTTTAGACCAATTAGGATGTAATATGTTTGAGTTTTCCCACCCATGGACAATGCATTTCTTAATTTATTAAGTTCTTATTTAATTTATATCAGAAATACTTTAGAATTTTAATTGTAGAAGTCTTGCATGTATTTTTCTTAATTTATTCTGAAGAATGTATTTTATGATATTGCTGTAAATTATGTTTTTAAAATATTATTTTCCAATTATTTGTGGTATGATACAGAAATACAATTGACTTCATGAAAACTGACCTTGCTAAACTTCCAAGCCTTTCAAATTTACTTATTAGTCCTAGTGAATTATTTTCCTTTTAATCCTAGTAGACTTTTACAGACTCCTTAGTCATTTTCTATGTAATCATGTCATCTGAGGAAAAAATCATTTCCTTCTTTCTAATTTTTATGCATCTTATTTTTCCCCCTACAATTATTGTCATTCCAGTGAAATTCTGACTGAAAGTGGTGAGAATAGTTGTCCTAGCCTTTCCATTCTTGTCAAGTCAAACTTTCACATTAAATATGATGTTAGATGCATTTGCAGATTTTATTATAAGACTGAGGTAATTTCTTCCTGTTCCTGTAATAGTCTACTATGAATACTTATTATTGTTGGTTCTATAATATACTATGGACAATTTCCATGTTTTAAAATATTTGTCTACCTAAGTTTTAATGACTTCATATATTCCACTGTGTTTGTGTACTTAAGTTATTTTAATTAAAACTCAGTTTTCGATGAGTTAGAATTCTCATGCTTTGATAAATATCCATGGAACTGAATTTTATACCCATTTTATTATATAATCCCTAGAATTTGCTGGACACAATGGTGTGCAATGTTAAGAATTTTGATATGTTTTGCATGTAGTCTGCTTTGATAAAAACAAAAACGTAGAAAATTTGAAAGCTTATTAAACATTGGGAACAAAACAAAATGTTTTTGAAAATGACAATATCTAGAAGTTTTTTCCTGTACTTTACCAAATAAGATGAACCATAGTATGAGAGACATAAAAAATTATTTTTAATTATTTACACAGATATCTGTGCCTAAAATATCATTTTTCTCTGAAATTGTCCTGAAGTGTCAGCCATATTGTGAGTAAAACTTACGAAAAACTCAATGTAGCTATATACGTAAGAGATGGATACCTGTTCAGAGCTTTTGATTTTTTTTTGAACACGATCCAGCTATACTGCCTAGGCTGTCAGGCTGGTCTTGAGCTCCTGGGCTCATGAGATCCTCCTGCTTCAGCCTTTCATGTAACTGAGACTACAGGCATATGCCACTGTGCCTGTATAGATCGTGTTATTAATGAGATATAACTTTATCTTTAACACAAAATACAATAATCTAAAATTCAGTTATTTTTATTATAATGAAATTAATGCTTACATTAACCATCCAGCACATTTCCTTGCCTTTTTCTTAACTTTAAGAAACATTTATGCTTAACTTATGAGTATATTGAAATTGACAGATTTAACAATTTACCATTTACTGCCTTAGGCTTTTTTTTTCTTTTTTATCTGATTAGAGGCAGGCTATGAACTAAAACTTAGGAAGTTAACATTAATTAGATTCTTTTCTGATAATTGAAAAATATTCCTTAATGTGATATTTTTGTCACTATTTACATATCATAATGTTATAACGTGTCTAATAGTCTAAGAACCTTTAAATTATCTCTGTCCATTGCTATATCGAGTCTAATATTCTAAGAGTCTTTTTCAACGATATCCATACTTTATCTTTTGCCACTAGTAAAGAGTAAGCTCATGAAGCATGGCACTATTCCTTTGGTTCAATGATGTATCTTAGCTATGTAGCCTGGCACATATTGGATGCTCAATATATATACATCCATTTTTATTCTAAGTAAAATATCAATTGCAGAAATATGACATCTGCCATATAAATTTAATAGTGAAAGAAAATAGAAGCTTAGGAGATTCAAGTTACTTTCTATATATACATATATTTAATATAATGATTAGTTTATACTTTATTTTTATTTTAAAATCTGTTAAGACTAGAAATGAGTCTCTCCTTGACCAAATTCTCCTCAGGCCCCTCTAAGCCCTGTTGTCGACCAGGCTTCAACACTGGCCTGTAAAGACTTGAACAAACACTAAGGCTGTTTCCACCTCCTCAAGGCCATATCCCTAGACCAATCGTAACTCCTTTCAAAGTGCCTGCCTGGGAGAATTCAAGGCTATTAAGAGAATTTATTGTTTGTTTCAGCCAACACCTGAAGGTAGGGGCCTGTCTACCAGCCTCTGTGGGAGGGCAGGAGCCTGACTCAGCCCACCCTCCTTCCAACTTTTTGTAATTTTTCACTTTGACTCTACCGAGCCCCCACTCACCTCTCTCCCCTTCCCTCATTCTCCTTTTAAAACACAGGGTACAAAAATGCAGGTTGATAGAAGAAATAAGACCTAGTATCTAAAAAAATCAGTAGAGTGATTACAGTAAACAATAATCTACTGTTATTTCAAGGTAGCTGGTAGAGTAATTTGAATGTTCAAGTATAAAGAAAAGATGAATGTTTAAGGTGATTGATATCCTGATTATCCTGATGTGGTTATTACACATTATATGAATGTATCGAAATATCACATATACCCAAAAGTATGTACGTCTATTATGTATTATTAAAAAATAAAAATAAATGAATAATTTACAAATCCAAGTTTTCTAAAGAAAGTAGCTGCTCTAAGAAAAGGGCGGTTGGGGCCTATAGGTAAAGGTACAGCTTTCAAACACATGGTTTGGCTTGTGATTTTTCAAATTTTTTTTAGAGTAATTTTTGCAAAACCATGGATAAGTCAAAAATTTGTGTTATTTTTGAATATGAATTCCATAGTGTAACCAATGCTGTGCAGACAGCTCAAAATATCAATGAAGTGTTTGGGAAGGATGTGGCTAATGAACACATGGTATGTGGATGGTTTGAGAAGTTCCATTCCGGTGATTTCAATCTTGAAAATGAGTCATGTGGGTGACCTGAGACCAAGGGGGATAATGATGAGCTGAAAGCTGTAGTGGAAGTGAATCCATCTCAACCTACGTATGAATTAGCAGCAAGGTTTGACATTACTATTCCAACAATATTTGGACCATTTGAAACAAATCGGCAAGGTAAAGAAGCTGGATAGATGGGTCCCGCATGACTTAAATGAGAGATAGAAGAGAAATCGTCTGAAGGCTTGTCTTTCTTTGCTGTCATGACATGAAGGAGAACCATTTCTATACAGTATTGTTACGTGTGATGAAAACTGGATGTTTTTTGACAATCACAAGCATTTAGCACAGTGTTTGGATAACGATGAAGTGCCAAAACATAGTCCAAAACCAAATATACATCAAAAAAAAAAGCTAATGGTGTCTATTTGGTGGTCCAGGGCTGGTATTATCCACTACAGCTTCATGAAACCTGGTGAATTGATTACAGTGGATGTCTACTGCAACCGTTGGATGAAATGATGAGGATGCTTGCAATAAAGTAGCTGAGATTGGTCAGTAGAGACAGGGCCATCCTCTTGCAAGACAATGCTTGACCACATAAGGCACAAACAACGCTACTCAAACTACGAAGGCTGGACTTGGAAACTCTGTGTCATCCACTGTATTCACCAGGACTTGCACCAACTAACTACCACTTCTTCTAGGCTTTGGACCATTCTTTTCAAGGAAAAATACTTAATTCTCAACAAGCTGTGGAAAATGCCTTTTGTGATTTCATCACCACTCACTCTCCAGGCTTCTTCGATGCTGACATAAAAAAATCAACTGTAAAGATGGCAAAACTGTGTCGATAGTTTAGGAGCATACTTTGATTGATTGTACTGCTTCTTGTTTGAGATATAATAAACTAAACTTTGCTTCAAAATTAGACATTTCATATTTAATGACCTATAACATCTATCCTTACCACTTTAATTAGAGTCGGGCTTTGCTTCTCTTTGACAGACAATTCACCAACAGTAGATATTTTTACTATTCAATTTTATTTTTCTGTGTCAGTAAATATATCTGATTGATAGAGAAATAGAACATTATATCTTAGAAAAGGACATCATGAATATAGATAAATTATATTTTGATGTCCCTAAGAAATTCTTTTACAGAAAGCAACCCTTACCCCTTCCCATAAAGGGAGAAAATCTGTTTGAATTACATATTTTTAGTGATATAAGGTGGAAAATGTTATGTGTTGCATGGTTAATAATTGTCAATTAATTCAAATATTGGAGAGATCGAGCTTAAGGCATTCACTTAGGAATTATCTGAAATGTTCATTGAAAATGAATTTCTAAAAAGAAAATCCTGGAAAAATGAATGGATTAGCTAAACTTCTCTCAAAACCAAGTACTTTTAGTTTACTATGTTAAAAATGTACTAAAAATACTCAAATGCCTCTTAATATTTCCAAAGGCATACGAAGTGTCAGCCTTTTGAATAAATTTTAATACTTGTGAGGCTCATCGGTGTGCCTTATGACAAGGCTAACTGCATTACATCACTTTTAATTTATTGTTTAATCTTCTTATCTGATAACATGCTTTTAGCAAATGTAAAATTAATAAACAGTAATTTTGGAACTTTTTGTTAATTCCTCTGTGTAGCATTTTATTTATCAATTTATAGTAGCTTAAATTCTAAGTAACTAATTAATGAGCTATGAGATTTTAAAGCTTTAAAATCTGTTGCATAACCAAGCTATAAATTCAGTAGGAAATTTTGGTTTAATAATTAATTGACTTAGATCATATTCAATTATCCTTATCTATAGCTGCAATGTTCTCACAGATTATCCCTTAGGAATCTATTGGGAATTTTTGACATCTAAGTAATAAACGTATTTTTAGTTGACAAAATTTTATATATTTATCATCTACAACAAGTTGTTTTGAAATATATGTACATTATGGAATGATTAACTGGAGTTAATTAACATATGCATTACCTCGCACACTTATTTTTATTTTTATTTTTTTTGTGTGGTGAGAACACTTAAAAACTGCTCTCTTAGCAATTTTCAAAAGTACCATTACTATGGTCACCATGTTGTACAATAGATCTCTTGAACTTATACTTTCCAAATAAATGAAATTTTGTATCCTTTGACCAACATCACCCCAAACCTACCCCACACCATAGCCCCTGATAACCACCATTCTACTCTCTACTTGTATGAGTTCAACTTTTTTAGATTCCACATATAAGTGAGATCATACAGCATTTGTCTTTCTGAGTGGTTTCTTGCACTTAACATAATATTCATGTCATGAATAATAGAATTTTCTTCTTTTTTAAGGCCGAGTAGCATTCCATTGTGTATATATGCCACATTTTTTAATCCATTCGTTTGTTGATAGACACTTAGGCTGATTCCATATTGTGACCATTGTGAATAGTGCTGCATTGAACATGAGAGTGAAGATATCTCTTCAACATACTGATTTCTTTCCTTTAGCTATATATCTGGAAGTGAAATTGCTGGATGATTTGGTAGTTCTGTTTTTAATTTTTTGAGAAGTATCCACAGTTTTCTGTAATGGCTGTACCAGTTAATATTCCCACCAACGATGTGCAAGGGTACACTTTTCTCTAAATCCTCATCAACATTTGTCTTTCATCTTTTTTAAAATATCCATTCTAACAAATGTGGGGTGATCTCTCGCTGTTGTTTTAATTTACTTTTCTCTGTTGATTAGTTTTGTGGAACATTTTTTTCATATACCTGTTGGCCATTTGTATATCTTTTTATGAGACTTGAATATTCAGATCCTATGACCCTTCTGATGGTTGCTTTAAAATCATTGTCAGATAATTATAACATACCTGAGATATGTTGTTGTAATCTATTGATTATCTTTTTCATCCAGTTAAAATCTTCCTGGTTCTTGAAATGACAAGTCGTTTTCTATTAAAATGTGGATATTTTGAGTATTATGTTACAAGACTCTGGATCTTATTATTTAAACCCTCTCTATTCATTTGTTTCCTATGACAGCAATCTGGCAGGGGAATTGAAAGCACTACATCCTTATTGCTAAGTAGGTTAGAAATTCAGGTTCCTCATTCAGTCTCCACTGACACTTAATGGGGAGAACTCCCAGTTGATGCTTGATGAGTATGGAAGTTTCAGCTACCTACCAAGCCTTCATTCTGAGAGGCACAGAACTGTGTCATTATTGTTCCCCATGTGGCTTCCACTCTCATTCCTTGGGGAAAGTGTGGTGACCTTGTTCACACTAGGTAGTTATAAAAATTCTGATTCTCCATTAGATTTCCTCTTACACCACCTTAGGGGAAGGGAGTGGGGAAGGATGCCTCATTGCTGCTGGCCCTCCTTGTAGTCCACTTTCTCTGCAGTCTCCACTGACTCTGCAGGCAGAAGGAGGGTGCTGTTACTCCATGGCAGAAAAGTCCCCTGACCTCCTCAGCCTTCTCTCATAACATCTTAGTGGTCGTTGGGTTACCTTAGCACAACCGGGCAAAGGTGGAAGTCTAGGCTCTGCTCAGCATTTCTGGTAGGGAGTGATGCTTGGGGCAGGGGGTGGGGGAAGCATTTTTTTTTTGTTTCCTGTGCTGTTCTATAGAATAGACTGGCTATTATTTAAAAATTTTCCGTATTGCCATACTTCCCTTTTCCTGGTCTGCCACTAAAAAGGGCAGTCTTTTGGCTTTTTGTATGTCTTTACCTGTTGGTTTTTCTGAGTTGATGGCTTCTTCATCTCTAAGCCTCAGATATAGAAGGCGAAAAGAAAACTCAGTGAACTCACCTCAGTGGTGGTTCTTAGAACCTGAAGTCCCTAGCCAAGCTGCCATCTTCTCTTTACCTTTCACAATCTTCTTATATTTGTTTTAAACATAATGCCTGAGGACGAATAGACAAAAATACATCTCCATATTCCTAGAACAGAAGTGGAGATATATTTAATTGTATAATAATATTTTGATAACATTATATACATATATATTTGTTTTCCCATAATTGGTGATTTCTGAAAATGTTCTACCTTTAAAGCCTATTGCCATTATGAGGCTTACTGTCAGAAGTGAGGGTTTTTAGTGACCACAAGAACAAATTTATTGATAAGCTTGGTTGACTTACTGTATCAACTGCAGGAAAAAAAATCTCACCATCTGGTCATTTTTTGCACCGATAACAGTTGTTTATTTCCTTTTTTAAATTAGGATATCTCCCTTCCTACATTAGGACATGTACTTTGAAGATGAGTCTAGTTTATTAATCACAAGCCATTGGTAGAAAGAGCTAAGGATGATTCTTTCTTTTCTTTTGAGACAGAGTCTCACTCTGTTGCCCCAGGCTAGAGTGAGTGCCGTGGCATCAGCCTAGCTCACAGCAACCTCAAACTCCTGGGCTCGAGCGATCTTTTCGCCTCAGCCTCCCAAGTAGCTGGGACTTCAGGCATGAGCCACCATGCCTGGCTAATTTTTTCTATATATATATTTTTAATTGTCCAGATCATTTCCTTCTATTTTTTTTTTTTTTTTAGTAGAGACGGGGTCCCGCTCTTGCTCAGGCTGGTCTCGAACTCCTGACCTTGAGCGATCCACCCGCCTTGGCCTCCCAGAGTGCTAGGATTACAGGCATGAGCCACCACGCCCAGCCCATTCTTTCTTTATAAGGAAGGTCTTAATAGCAAGAGGAAGTAGAAGGTCCTTTGGAGGAATGAGACAGAAGTGAGAAAAGTTGTTTTTTTTTTAAAGTGTTCTTGCTTCCTGTCTACTCCAACTCAAGTTGAAAGGAAAACTCAGAGAGGGGACTTGTGCCTTGTTTCTTGTAGTTTCTTGTAAGGTGGCCTCTGCTGGAGGTCACCTTACAAAAAGTCTCAATAAAATATCTAATGTGGCACCCCTTGATCTATTGGATAGAGACATCTCTTCTTCTTAAGGTAGATTGAGCCATCTTTGAATCAATTATAACTTTCAGAAAGTTCTTCAGGATATAGAGCCTAAAATTATCTTCTTGTAATGTCTATAAATGGGCTATTATTTCAAGGCCATACTAGGAGTAAATCTACTCCCTTCAAATGTCATTCAAATACTTGAAAATGACTATCTTATACTACTAATAATTTATAATTAAGCCTGTTCTGATTTTCCTTACTATTCTTGTTACTGTATTCTAAATGAGTTCCATTTTGTATGTCCCAGCTGAATTGTTGCAATCAGGATTAAATGCAGCATCCCTGGCCAGCTTCAAATGTAGTAGATGTGACTGTAAACAACATGAATCACTTGAATTGCAAATCTCAATGAAGATTTTAAAAGAAAAATTATCTAAAGAGGTTCACTGGCATCATGACAAGAAGTCAGAGCTCTCAATTAGTCATACCTGCCCTGGTAGAGCTCAAATTTGGGGATGAACTCCATTCACAATGAGCCTTCAACAAAGGAAAGGATATTGAAAAGCCAGTTAATCAATCTGCCTCACGGCAGAATTTGATTACAAGAACAGAACAATAGTTTATGTGCTTTATTTCCTGCTACCTATTCTGAAAGTCCTAATTTTTCCACTTGATGTGAAACAAACTTATATCCAGAATCTTGAACAGCTATGAATGTGCAGATGAACAAAATATAAATGGCAAAACACAAAGAGAATTCCAGATACTTTTTACTTATTAAACATTTTAATTTTTGCACCTTTGCATTCATTCTAATTGTTTTAAGTTATCATTTATCTTCTTCAAGGCAGTAGCTATTGAATCTTTTTTTTATCTTTAATAAAATAACAGAATCTACTCTTTAATAAAGTTGTCAGACAATATAGAACAAAGTAACAATATCTGTAGTATCTAATTCAAGTTTTTCTTTCAAAATGTCATTACATTTTTAGGAAAATTTATTTTCCCCAAAATGTTGGATGTCCTTCTGAAGTAAACAATTAAAAATTTTTGGTGGGAATGTAAATTAATATATCCATTATGGAAAACTGTGTGGAGGCTTCCCAAAAAACTAAAAGTAGAACTATCGAATGATCCAGTAATCCCACTTTTGGGTATACATCTAAAGGAATTGAGATCAATATGTGCCCTCCCGTGTTCATTGTAGCATTAGCCAATATAAGGAATCAACTTAAGTGTTCATCAGCCTATGAATGGATCAAGAAAATGTGTTATACATACAAATGGCATACTATTTAGCCTTAAAGGGGGGGGGTGGAAATCTTGTCATTTGCAGCAACATGGATGAACCTGAAGGACATTATGTAAAGTGTAAAGCCAGGGACAGAAAGACAAATACTGCATGATCTCACTTACATGTGGAATCTAAAAATGTTGAACTCATAGAAGTAGAGAGTAGAATGATGGTTGCCAGAGGCTGGGGATGGGGATAGGGAGGAATGGAATGAGGAGTTATTTATAAAGGGTACAAAGTTTCAGATCCATTTGAGATCCGTTGCACAGCAGGGTGACTATACTTAATATTAATATTTCAAAATAAGAGAGTACATTTAAAATGTCTCATCATAAAAAAGATAGGAAAGTAAGGTGTCAATTATGTTAACGAGCTTGATTTAATCATTCTGCATTGTATTCATATATCAAAACATGTTGTACTCCATACATGTATATAATTATGATTTGTTAATCAAAATAATATTAATATTAAAAAATCATATTTTCCCAAGTTTTTATGAGGAAGTTTTGAATATAGAGGTTTATAAAATCAGAGTAGAATGTTGTTCTGCCTTTTCTACAAAGAAACTCAGATTTGTCAATAATTTTTATTTTTCTTGAAGATTTGTTGAATTTCATTTTTTTCCTTTTAATTGACAAAATACATTTTCTAGGTCTAGCCAATACTCTTAATCAATAGATGTTTTTCTGAATCCTACATAGGCTTTTCATTATTATATCATATAAACCATCATCTATGATTATCGTCATCCCTTTGCTTTGGATTAGGATGACCTTTAAACTGGCTTAAAAATTTAAAATGATCCTTATTTTTATCTGGACATTTTCCCTTATACGCTTATTCTTTATTCTTACTGACAGAATATATTGCAAAAATCTAAGTTTTATTATGCTTCCCATTTCTACATTCTACAGAAAAAAGTGATGTTTATACCCCAATCTGTCTGTATTAATCATGGAAAAACATATTGCTTTATATCTTTTGGAGCTACATTTGATGGATTCATGCTGTAGCCTTAACCAAGAACACTGACCTTTAAAAACTGTAGCTTTGGCATAACCTATGTCATAACCTACCCTGCACATACAAGATTGAATGCCTACTCTCATTTTTTTATCTTCTTGCATTGTTATACATCCAGCAAGGTGCTTTGCTCAAAGTAGTATAGGTATAGGATAAATATAGAAATAATTATTGAATTAAAGACCTTTTTGCAATTCTTGTATGTCTAGAAAGTAAAGGACCCTAAGAGCTTCTTGACCCATTGCTTCCATTCTAATAGTTAAATATCTCCCACCTGTACAAGAAAATGTGTCATGAAACTGTTTTTCAAACTTTTCTAAAATCAAAAGTTAAATAAAGAAATTTAGAGTTTATGCAAAAATATTCTGCAATGATACTAACACCTGTGGTACTGAAAAGGGATCTTGAAAATATTATTTCAAAATTCTTCACAAAATATTAAAATCACCCTCAACCTTAACATATCTGTGATATCTAATTTTTAAACAGGTTCAATTACGCTGCAAATACAACTGGTGTTATTTTGTATTTTTAACACATTATTATTACATGACATTTGCATATATATCTAGTTTTCATATTTTTAATTTCTGGTATCTACACAATGTTCCATGAAATAGATGTTGACAATGGAGAAAATATGTTTACTTAGTCCCGATTATAATGTGTTTATGTTGTTATCATGCCAAAATGCTTTTATGAACATCAGCTTATTTATTTTTTCTTGAAATAAATCCTGGGAGTAAATTCCCAGAATCTAGCTAGCAAGTACATTCTTATTTAGACACATTTGGCTCAATTTTATTTTTGTAACATATTAGATCAATAAAATAAAGCACTAATAATATTTGCAAAAAAGGTCAAGGTCAAAGTAAGGATTTTAAGCCCTTATGGAAATTTACTGGCCATTTACATATGGACATATGTGAGTGAATATATATATGTATATGTTATACATGTAATGTGTAATGTTATGTGTGTGTATGTAATATTATGTATATATGTAATGTGTGGCACATAATATATGTAATATTTGTTATATATATGGCATGTAAATGAATAGTAGAGAATACTATTTCAAAGTTGATTTTTACAATTTTATTTATTTATTTTTAATAAACTTATTCCCAGATCTAATCTGATCTTCTGGGATTCAGATCTTAAGTACATTCAATCATCTGATTAATCTAGATATTTTCATAACCAAAGGAAAATTTTAGTTCCAAAGAAAATCTTACCTTGATCATTCCCATCTGACATATTGGTATTGCCAGCAATCTTTTGGATACATAGCTGGAGAATATGTGCTATCAGACTCTTAAAATGGAGTCTTTTCCTAAAATTCTGTGCAATGCTGAATGATACACACATGACAGACATAAACTGCCAGTCTTCCTGTCCTCTCACTCTCCTGAGCCACCTGACTTATCATCTAATTTTATTTGACCAAGACAGTCTTAATGTTCCTGTCAGCTTGATTAAACTTGTGACAGGTTTCTTCCCACCTATAGGCCCCAAGCTCCCTTTTCTTAGAGCAGTTACTTTCTTTAGAAAACTTGGATTTGTAAATTCTTTTTCTGCCTCTTTGAGTTGTAATTCTTCTTGCAG
Source organism: Propithecus coquereli (assembly GCF_000956105.1). Taxonomy (NCBI): domain Eukaryota; kingdom Metazoa; phylum Chordata; class Mammalia; order Primates; family Indriidae; genus Propithecus; species Propithecus coquereli. Next base: position 77,080 of record NW_012155062.1, on the reverse strand, counting down.
TCTTTTACCAATTTTATAACCCAGGAGTGTCTGTCTCAAGGCCTGGGAGCCATCCTTTGAAATGTAATCATCAAGAAAAAAAGTGTCTCCGTCTCAGTGTCTGGAAGGGTAGGAGTCTAAGTTCAATGAGCCAGTTAGCACCAATTAGCAAACACAGACTGCTTCATCCCATCTCCAACACCCCTCTCCCCACTTAACATACTCCAGTGCTTTTCCCTTAGTTCACTCCAGTGCAAAAAATATAAATATAATATAACATAACTTTTTCTTTTCTTTATAGCGGAGTAGAGTTTAATCTCTCTCTACTAACGCAATAGGCCTGAATAAAGTCTCGGCTGTTTGACTCTGTCTGGAGCAATTTTCTTTGACATTCTCCCGAGGCTCTCATTATCTCACCACACTCCAACCCCTCCAATTTAGGCATGTCTTGAGCAACCTAGGATTAGTTATAAGGCTTCCAAAAAAGTTCATTGAGAACTCAGATTTATCAAGATCTTCAATAGTTTTTGTAAACTATAAATATAGAAGGTATCTTATACTCTGTTCTGTGGGATTTCATTGGAAATCACTGTGATGGTTAATTTTATGTGTCAATGTGGGTAGGCCATGATATCCAATTTTTGGTCAAACACCACTCCAGATGCTCTAGATGTTTCAGTGAAGATGTTTTTAGAGATGTGATTAACATTTAAATCAGCAAATTTGGGTAAAGCGGATTACTCTCAATAATGTTGGTGGGCTTCATCCAATCACTTGAAGGCCTTAAGAGAAAAGATTGAGGTTCCCAAGGAAGAAGAAGTTTCTCCCTCAGACAGCATTTGGAGTAGAAACTGCAACATCAGCTCTTCTCTGAGTCTCCAGCCTGCTAACCTACCTTGCCATTTTCAAACTTGCAGTCTCCACAATCAATTCCTTAAATTATCGTGGTGTGCGTGTGTGTGTGCGTGTGTGTGTGCGCATGCGTGTGTGTGTGCGCGTGCCTTATTAGCCCTGTTTCTCTGGAGAACTCTAATACATGCACAGAATTAATCTAGCAACATGTAGTAGCAACAAGGAGTTCACTTTAAACCTTTCTGAAAGAATCATTCCATTTCATACTTCATATTTTAAGTTCTTACTACTGTGTTTCTAAGGGGATCACTGCTATAAAAATTGTGAAGTTTCTTTAAATATTGAATAATATTGTAATACAGAAATATGAAAATTATTCACTGGAAGGGGAAGTATGCTAATTCTAATGACAATGTCAGCAGGGTCTCACATGATTATATAATCATTTTCTGCCACACATGAATCCTATACTTCTATGGGCTCCCCTGTTAGATAGGAGGATTGGAGAAGAGATGGGGGAAGCTGGGTAATAAGTTGCAATATATGATTCCTTATATTAAGTAATAGAGGAAAAGTGGCTACAGATAAGATGTGAGTTAGAAAGTTGACTTTGGGATAAATCAAAACTGAGTATTTAGATTTAGATTTCATATTATGCTTTACCTTTCTTTTAATAGTAGAATCAAATTATATGTCTACAAGTAAGATATCTACTTTTTTTGCAGAATAAAGTTATATAAAACTTTGACAGAGAGGGTATTTTGATTAAAGGTATTCTATTTCATCATTTTCCAAAAAGCTTATACTAATTTTAAAGCATAATTATAAAGAACCATTTTTTGTTCTATTGAAAGATTAGAAATTCCAAATTCTATAGCATTAGACTTTATGAGTGAGCATAATGTAGGAATAATTTACATATTTCATACATGTAACAATCAAAAAATAGACATATCACAAAAGTCAAAGCCCATATGTGGAATAAAACTACAAAGATTGGCTTATTCTTAAACAATAAGATACTATTTCACACACTTCAATTTTGCACAAATTAGAAGATCTAATACCGCCAATTGCTAACAAGGCTGTGGAAAGGAAATCTTAACATAGTCCCATAGATTTGTAAATTAATTAGATTTCTCTGGAAATTTTTTGGCAAAATTTTGTGACATTAAAGATAAACATATCCTATGAAACAGCCATTCAAAGTATATACTGCAAAGGGATAACCTTACATTTGTGCACAATACATATATACAAAGCATTTTTATTTCCATTATATTTTTAATAGGAAAAAATTCAGAAACAAATTAAATACCCACTATAGGGAAATGTATAAACAAACACTATTATTTTACTGTAATTTATTTCTATAATACAGTCAAAATGGATAAATCAGGTGTACATCAACACTATATTGAGAAAAAAGAAAGCAAGTTACAAGAATTTAAATGTGACACACCTTATGATTGTGAAAAGTAAAACACTACTGTATCGCCTATGGATCTATGTATATGCTGCAAATTTCTTAAAAATGTGCATTGGAAGGAGATATATTAAATTCAGCAGAGGAAGGGGAGGTGGAACAATGAAATCAGTTGGGAAACTTCAAAAAATTTGCAATATTTTATTTCCTAAAAAAACTGAAGCAAATATGACTATACGTCATAATTGTTACACTTGGGTTTGTTATATAATTTTGCTTTTGTGTACTTTAAAATC
>NW_012155062.1:56401-73234 GCF_000956105.1 Propithecus coquereli | reverse complement strand
ATTTAATTTCTTCCTTTCCATTTTGGATATCTTTTATTTTTCTCTCTTGCCTAATTGTTCTATCCTGGACATCCAGTACTATGTTGAATAGAAGCAGTCAGAATGGGCATCCTTGTTTTTTTCCTGATCTTAGATGAAAACCTTTCAACTTTCACCATAGAGTATGATGTTAACTGTGGATTTGTCATATATAGCCTTTATTGTATTGAGGTAAATTCCTTCTATACCTACTTTTTTGAGAGTTTTTATTATAAAGTGATGCTGAATTATGTCAGATTCCTTTTCTGCATCTATTGAGATGATCATGTGATTTTTGTTCTTCATTCTAAAAGAATGTGGTTTATCATATTTATAGATTTGCATACATTGAACCATCCTTGCATCCCTGGAATAAATCCCACTTGATATGGTGAATGATCCTTTAAATATGCTGTTGAATTTAATTTGATAGAATTTTGTTGAAGATTTTTGCGTCTATGTTCATCCAGGATATTGGATTGTAATTTTGTTTTCTTGTAGTGTCCTTGTCAATTTTTGGTATGAAGGTAATGCTGGCCTTATAAAATGACTTTGGAAATATTCCCTCCTATTCAGTTTTTGGAAGTGTTTGAGATGAATTGATATTAGTTTCTGTTTAAATATTTGGTAGAATTCAGCAGTGGAGCAATCAGGTCCTGAGCTTTTACTTGGGAGACTTTTTATTACTGATTCAATCATGTTACTCATTATTAATCTATTCAGATTTTCTATTTCTTTGTGATTCAGTCTTGGTGGTAGTTGTATGTATCTTGCAATTTATCCGTTTCTTCTAAGTTTCCTAATTTATTGTACATTTTTTATCATTAGTCTCTTATGATATCCTGTACATCTCTGCTATCAGTTATAATGTCTCCTCTTTTATTTCTGATTTTATTGATTAGAGCATATCCTGTTTTTTTCCTAAGTTAGTCTAGCCAAAGGTTTGTTGACTTTGCTTGTCTTTCCAAAAAAATGAGCTCTTAAGTTTCATTGGTCTCCTTTGTTATTTTTTCTTGTTTCTATTTCACTTATTTCTGCTCTGATCTTTGTTTATTTATTTTTCTTCTAATTTTGGGCTTAATTTATTCTTCTTTTTCTAGTTTCTTGTGGTACATTAAGTTGTTTATTTGAAATCTTTATTTGTTTTTTATCTAGGCATTTATTGCCATAAATTTCTCTCTTCAAACTACCGTTGCTGCTTCCCAGGAGTTTTAATATATTGTTTCAATTTTCATCTGTCTTGATAATTTTTAAAAATTTTCCTTCAGTTTCTTCATTGACTCATTGGTTAACCAGGAGCATGATGTTTAATTTTCATATATTTTTGAATTTTCCAAAGTCCTCCTGTTATTAATTTCTAGTTTCATGCCATTGTGCTCAAAAAAGATATTGATATGATTTACATTTTCTTAAATTTGTTAAGACTTGTTTTATGGCTTAACATATGATAAATCTATCCTGGAGAATATTCCATTTGCACTTGAAAAGAATGTGCGTTCCACTGCTGCTGAATGGAATGCACTGAATATGTTAGATCCATTTCATCTAAAGTATCGTTTTATTTAATGTTTCTTTATTGATTTTCTGTCTGGATGTTTCATCCATTCCTGAAAGTGGGATATTATAGTTCCCTGCTATTTTTGCATTATAGAGTATCTCTATATTCAGTTCTATTAATATTTACTATATATATATTTAGGTGCTTTGATATTATGTGCATATATATTTGCAATTGTTATATTCTCTTGATGAATTGATTGTTTTATCATTACATACTAAAGTTCTTTTCCTTTTTTACTGTTTTAACCTAAAGTCTATTTTTTCTGATGTAAGTATAGCTACTCTTGCTCTCTTTTGGCTTCCATGTGCATGTCTTTTTTTATTCCTTCACTTTCAATCTGTGTGTGTCCTTCTAGGAGAAGCAAGTCTCTTTTATGTAGTATGTACTTGGTCTTTTTTTTATCCATTCAGACACTCTATGTCTTTTGATTCTGGAGTTTAGTTCATTCACATTCAAGATAATTATTGATAGGTAAGAACTAACTATTGCTATTTTGTTAATTGTTTCCTTTTCATTTTCCTATTTATTTATTCATTTATTTGTAGATCCTTTGTTCCCTTCTTCCTTTTTGTGTTCTTCCTTTTTGATTAAGTGTTATGCTTTAATTCTTTACTTTTTACCTTTAATCTATCTACTATAGGTTTTTTTTTTTTTTCAGAGACAGAGTCTCACTCTGTTGCCCTGGCTAGAGTGCCGTGGCATCATCCTAGCTCACAGCAACCTCAAACTCCTGGGCTCAAGCAATCCTTCTGCCTCAGCCTCCCGAGTAGCTGGGACTACAGGCATGCGCCACCATGCCTGGCTAATTTTTTTAGTTGTCCAATTAATTTCTTTCTATTTTTAGTAGAGACGGGGTCTCGCTCTTGCTCAGGCTGGTTTCGAACTCCTGAGCTCAAACAATCAGCCCGCCTCGGCCTCCCAGAGTGCTAGGATTATAGGCGTGAGCCACCGCGCCCGGCCTACTATAGGTTTTTGTTCTATGTTTACCATGAGACTTACAAGAAACATCTCATATTTACAAGTTGAGGCTTTTTTAAGCTGATAACAATTAATTTTGGTCACATTAAATAAAACCTCACTGAGCTGGCCTGGAGGCTAGATCCCTGAGGCCGGTCGGAAACCTGGGCATATATGGGTGGTTCTGGAGCCTTGGTTCATGGGACCCATCCAATTCTGAGATCTACAGGGCAGGCCTGGACACTGGTCTTCTGGAGCAGGCCTGAACCCCGGATCTACTGGAGCACAGGGCCTTGGGAACCAGCCTAGCATCGGGCAGGCCTGGAGCCTGTTTCCGCAGGTACCCACCTAGTGTTTGAGGCCAGGGGTACTTAGGTTTTAGGGGCTGACTTAGCAATGGGTGGGCTTAGATCTTGTATTGGCAGGGGTCACCCGGAGGCTGGGTCTACAGGTGCCTGCCTAATGACTAAGGCTGCAGGTATCAACCTGGTGCTGGGGTGGGTCCGAAGCTTTTGGCTGTGCTGCGAGATCAGGCCTGGAACTGGGGAGGGCTTGAAGTCTCATTCTGCAGATACCAGACTGGAGTCCAGGGCTGTGGGGAACTGCTTGGTGCTGGGTTTTACTTGGGTGGGCCTAGTTTTGGTGTCCAAGGCAAAAGTCCTGTGCTAATTTCCCTCATCTTCTCTGACACTAGTGTCTGTGGTTTTTGATGAGAAATTTGCAGTCATTTGAATTGTTGTTTAGTGTCAGTATGTCATTATTCTCTGGATGATTCTAACATTTTTTCTTTGTATTTAGATGTCAATATTTTGATTATGATGCATCTAGGCAAAGACTCATTGGCTTTATTCCAATCTGGGTTCATTGAGATCCTTGAATTTATGAATTTGTGTTTTTCGTTTGTGTTTTCATACATTATTTCTTCAAATACTTTTCAGCGCCACGTTCTTTCTCTTCGCCTTTGGGACTCCAGCAACAAACTGTGGAGTGCTTGTTAATGTCCTGTTGTCCCTGAAGCTATATAATTTTTTTTCATTCTTTTTTCTCCTTGTTGTTTAGTTTGAATACTTTCCATTGCTCTATCTTTAAGTGTTCCTGTACTCTTTCCTCTGCCACCTCCATTTTCCTATCGAAACCATCCAATGAGAGTTTTACTTTACTTACTGGATTTTTTTAGTCCTAAAACATCAATTTATTTCTTCTTCAGTCTTTCATTTCTTTGCTGAAACATTTTATTTTTCCATTTTAAAAGAGTATTAATAATAACTTATGTGAGCATTTTTATGCTAGTTACTTTAAAGTTTTTATCAGATAACTTATCTGTGTTATTTTGATGTGAGTTTATTTTTGTGTATGTATTTCTTTGTATGCCAAGCAACTGTGTATTATAACGTGGTTATTTTCAGTATTACATTATAAAACTCTGGATCTTTTCTAAGTCCTATAGATAATGTTGCATAATGTTAGTCAGGCAATCAATATGGCTGACTAATCAGGCCACAATTTTTAACACATTTTATGTAGGTTATGGTTCCATTGTTAGCTTATTTTTTTCACAATTCTTTGGCTCTGTCCAAGGTGTGTGCCACCCAAATAATCATTCTTGAATCTGAGTGATTTTCTACTCCTTGGTTCAGTTCTCAAAATTTTTGATAAAAAAAACAAATTAAGGGTACAGAATAGTGAGTGTTTTTGTTTAATGTTGTTCTATACTGTTTGAAATTTGTATTATGGGCTTATGTTATTTCAATATCCAAAAACTATTTGTGGTATGCTGTTTGCAAAAATGGCCCTGATTATTCATCTTCTTGTATTCATGTCCCTTTTAAATTAATTTATGGGTATTCTTATCAAGAGGTGGAATCTATTTCTCTATCCCTTGAATCTGTGCTGCCTTTGTGGTTTTCTTAGACCTAGAGAATGCAGAAGTGATGATGTGCCAGTCTGAGCCTAGGCCTCAAGAAATCTAGCGTATTCTTGCCCCTAGTCACATTGCTTCTGACTAAATGTACATGAATGAGTCTAGCTGAGACCAGTCCTAATGGCTGACTTGAAGAATTGGATGTAAATAAATTATTGTGATTTAGTCTGAAAAAAGTAGAATTGTAAAGTAATACCATAGTACAATATAATGTATACATACACATGTGATTCTAAAAAGTTTTTAACTTTTAGACTTGCCATCTTCCCAATTAGGTGTCCTATACTTTAGCTAAAATAATTGGGTGTTGAAGGATTTAATACATTAGGACATATAGATTTCCATCTGTACATGTGAGCAGAAGTATGTTATGATCTCTCACTATTTGCATATTTTTTTATCCTGTGCTAGATTATCTATTGCAAGAAGTAAAATATTAATATATTCCTTTTTCCCCAGGCTCAAACTGAAAAAAAAAAATCAAGTCTAACTAACTAAAAGTGACCAAATTTACACTCCTTAAAGTGATCAATTTGATTGTGCTAGTTTGCTTTCCTATTCAGTTCACTGGAGTCACCAGTTAACATAATGGACTTGAGCAGATGGGCTTTGAGATGATGAAAGGTCAATTTGCTGTGTCAAGAAGGGAGGAAAATGAACACAATTACAGAGATTTATTAAGAAGTAACTTCAGAGAACTCTTACTTCAAAATTAAAGTGCACTCTGAAACTTTATTTATTTGTTTGCATATTGCATTAGTTTTCAATTAAATTCAAAGTTCTACCTCCTGTAAAATTATCTCTCTTTTGGGCATACTTGGCTCCAAAAGAATAGGTTTTCTCTTTTGAAACAGATGTTATAATTAATGAAATTTGTCTTCATTTTCAAGATTTCTGAGCACATTTGTTAGACTGTTTGTATATGGCATAACATTTGACCTAATTCTAATTTGCAGAACTTAATTGGAGCTTAGGGATGTCATTATTCATAATACTTTTTAAATTATATCAAATGAGAGGTAACCTTTGAATAAAGAATGACATTCAGAGAAAACTGAATTGTTTCTTATCCTCTGCTTAAATGTGCATAGAAACAAAACCATTCTTTACTAACTCTCTGTTGCTGGTATTTTAACCATAAAACATTCATGTGGTTTTATTATGTGTAATAGTCTCAAGTAATTATCTACCTATACATATTGACAGTTTTATAAAATAGACCCCTTCATAAATTTACTTTTCTAAAACATGATCTTATTCAATTATATTTGAAGAATACAAGAAGGGTGTACCTTTTTGGCACATTTTATAATTGCTAATGCCAATTACTTCCCTAAAATTTGGTAAATTTTTAAACTCATATTTTTCTTAAGTCAATCGTACAAAATCAATTTAAGATTATTTACATGGCTAGAGTTTATTACTGGATGCATTTATTAAGAATGCATAATTTCACTTCTAGCCTTATAGATGTTTGAAATGTCATACTTAAAGATTTTAAAATATTAATCTTAAAGAAAGAAGCATATGTAATAAATAGAGCAAGATGCATTAGCTTTGTTATCATGGTTAAGTTATTTAAATTCTTTGGCCACGAGAGTTATTATAAATGAAATGAGGATAATTCTTTTTTCCCTAAATAAAACCTGTCATAACTGAAGAAAAGTCTTCTGAGAAGATTGATAGATCTAATACTCTATTTCTTATAGCTATCCTTGTTTGCGAAAGCATTTAAAGTAACTGATAGTTATACTATGGATTATTCAGAAGTTTATTAAAAATAACAGGTAACATTTATTTAATATTTATTTATGTAACACATTATAAAATTCTTTTGTATGCTATTGTATTTAATCCTCCAAAAATTTATGTGGGGTTCAGAGAGTTTGAATAATTTGCTCTTTATCATTTAGCTAATATTTTCAAAATTGTTAAAAGAATACATTTTTAACATTCTCACCACCAAAATGACATTATTATCTCCAAAAACGATAAGTTGGCAAGGTGATATATATGTTAATTTGCTTGTTGAATCTTTCTACAGTGTATACGGAGATCAAGACATCACATTTTGCTCCATAAATATTCATGATTCTTATTTCTCAATTAAAAATAAATAATTAACTAATTGCAAACCTATCCTAGTTTGGACATTTTTAATCTAATTTTAGGGATGAGAGTATTGTGCTTTGTATATTTAAGACATATTTAGAATCTCCTGAAAGACTGGCTATGAATGTTACCCCCCATTGCCCTCTCTTGCCTCTGACTTCTGATTTATTCTCAGATGCTAGTTATTGCACCTGACCTAATATTAACTTATATTGTTCCCTTGGAGTCTGATTATGGACAGTACCAGCTATCTCTGGTAGCTCACCATGGCTTACCCCATTTCTTGTTTTGCCACTTTTGTCCTGATATTGCCAATTTAAGGGCTGAAGCAGGACAAAAGTTTTATGCCATGATATGAAGACAAAGTTAGACAAACTGCCCAGATATAGGTCAACTTATAGAAAGATATAGACCAAACTAATCAGAAGATATTATAGCATATTTTTGCTATCTATTCATTGGGCATGAGATATTTATTAATTCTTCGATTATAGGTTTTAATAGAAGAGGGGCCATTAACTTTGGCGCTAATACTTATTCCTGGAAAATTAATAAACACAAGATAATTAAAAATATAAGGTGAAAAAACTTAATATTGACTTTGCAACTCTTCCCAAGTATCCTTATAGATTCTAGAATAGTTAGAATTATGAATAAATCTATAATAATGAATAAATCTATGTGCCTTTTACTAGGGAAAGCCTCTCAAAGGAAGATAAATGTATAGTGCTAACTATACCCTAATATACCTTTCCTTAGTCTAGAAGTAGGAAAAAGATGTTTGCAAATGATATGACCTAGGCTACTACTCTCAATAAATAGCCCAAGTGTGAAACATACTGATATTCTATGCTATTAGGGGAAAAAGGAGAAAAAAAATGAAAGATAAGATTCTGGCTGTGACATTAACTTGTAAACTATTTCAAAAGTTTGTGCTGTGGAATCTGTCTTGATATCTGCAGAGAAGTAGGAAGTCAGGGAAAGAAATACTTGCTGTGCTATGAGTCTTGGCAGGGTGGAGTTAAGGCAAGATAAGATAAAGGACAGGGAATCATGCGAGATGAAATTAAAATAGTTTAGGATTAGGAAATTTTTTTGAGATAAAAATAGGCTTGAAGTGTAGAGAGGCTTGGCTGGTAATGAAAAACATCAAAAGAAAAATTGGATAGGAATGTTTCAGACACAGCTAAAAATATAAGGACCGGAAATCTCATATTAAGTTTTACTTTGCTTAGATTTTTAAAAATATTCTTCCTTGAAAACAGTCAGATTTTAGACGAGCCTCTCGATAATGGGTATAGGAAACAATGTGTTGTAAAGCACTTTCCACTGAGTTGGAAGGCTTGTGATCTCAATCCTTGTCTGCAGAGCCCCGTAAGACATGAAGTGTTTCTCAGAAATGGATTCTACTTGTGTAAAAATATTATGCGATTCCAGGCAAATTGTTAAACTTTCAATGTTCACCTTTAACATAGCCAATTGCTTCTGTAATAACTGACAAATCAAATTTTTCTTATGCCTGGATCTAGCCTATGTTTTCAGAAATAGTGGTTAATCAGTCCCTTATTTTCTTGGCTGTAAATTAGAGCAGTCTGAGATCATTGCTGTTGCATCCTTAATAGTACCTGGTGAGGTACAAGCGAGTGCATGTGTCAGGAAGTGCTGGGTTGTCACATAACAAGACATTTGTTCTCCCTGTGTACAACAGTCACCAAGAGACTTCAATCTAAGTTCAGACACCAGTTGTGCCCAGCTTCCTTGCCACAAGATGCACTGAGTAGTATTTGAGCCCCGCTCTGCCAATGCTCATTCATCCCTAGTGGATATAAGTGAGAATTTAAAGAATAATAGGCCATCTGAAAAATAATGTTATTATGGAAAGAGGTGAATAGTTTTCCACATAACAGAGAAGAAAAAATGCTTCCTTTTTCTAAAGCCAAGAGAGTTGAGTTCTAAAACAATTACTTTTAAAGACTGGCGCCCCCATAAATGGTGGGGGTATTGGTTTTTCATATATGAGTTGGGTGCCTGTTCTACTGGAACATGGGCAAAGAGAACTGGTGCTCCAAAATTAAATAGGATGGATTCCAAACATGTACACAGGCATGACTGCCTCAAGACTGAGACAACAATATTAAGGGCATGGCTATAATATGGGATGCAAAGAACATTGTGCATCCTTAAATGAACAGCTCTAAATGGTGGCTAAACTTGTAGAGAAACATTATTGCTAAAGTGAACTGCTCTGGAATGATCTATCCATTGCTGAGGTATGCCATGACATCTCCGTGAATCTCACAGCCCGTGAATAAGGATAATTGCAACGATTAAACCAAATGAGGGTTGACGTTGGGGCATGAGGGCAGAATATGACCTCTCTCAGTCACGTAAGGTGTTATCCATATTTTCCCTTTTTATCTTCAAAAACCCCTTTTCTATCATGTCAAACAAAGAAAAAGGTAGATATAAGGAAAGCTTTATATAAAATCTGAGACTGAAATTTTACAATAAACTGGACTAAGTCTCAGGAAGTGCAATGAAAGTATTTCAGTAATTTTAAACTAATTACAAAGTTATGGAATTGTGCTGAGAGTTCAGTAAATGACTTACTATCAAGAGGGAATCTATGTGTGGAGTGGGTGAGACATTTTAGTTAGAAATAAACAAAACTTTACTTATTCTCAAATGATTTGGTCATCAATAACCCAATTAATTTGAATGCATGGTGGGGTACAAAATTTAGCTTAAAAAGAGAATTGGCTCCGTGGTATTATATGAGCTGAGGACAGGATATTTTACTCTGGATATAAGTAGAACTAAAATTACAAAACTTAAAGAATTTCTTTTTTATAAAATAACATTTAGATATTTTTATCATTAATCTGTGTGATAAGATGATGTACCACTTTCAGCAGATTCCTGTACAGAAGTCGTCATTTATAAAATTTCCACAGTTGTTGCCAGGGGTCCAGTCAGGACTTTCCACTTGCTGAGTATTCTTCTATAAAATTTTGCCTTTACTCGATTTTGAATTTTTAGGTTTCAAGTAATGAATACTCTTGCAGGAAGAACAGAGCTAGTACTTTCTGCCATATCTTCCTCTCCTGTGTTGAGATATGTATCCAGTGTCTACAATTTACTACTCACTGGTCCCATTTTTTTCTACCTTGTCTGTTCTAGCATAGCTGGAGTTGTAAGCAGGAGCCAACTTTGTCAGTCCAGGCCAGAATTAGGGACCACACCAAGAGTCTCTGTCTCTCCAGTTAATGTTTTACAATGTTCACAACTGTTAAAACGAGTGCCACATCAGGAAATAGTGATGGAAAATTAAAACTCACTTTTTTCTCACCTCCATGGCCCCACATTTTTAATTTTAATAAATGGAAGTGTTGAGAAAATTTATTTGCATATTTAAGTAAATAATAATAGAAATTTGTTATTAAAGTAGTACTTAATTTCCTTGAATTCTTCCCTACTTGTATGCTAAAAATCACCTAGAGGTCTATTAACAGAATTATTTTCTCAAATGATTTATCAGTTGACAATTCAAATAGTTTCTTCTTCAGTTTTACTGAAAACAAATTACTACAAACCACTTGACTATTAAAATGATTTTCTTTCTTGAATTAGTAACGTATTTTTATCAAATTTGGAGAAGTAAATCAGAATTTATCAAATAATTATTTACTAATCACTCTTTCACGTACAGCTATTTTATTTATGCCAGAATGATCAGAAACGATTGGGAATATTGAAATATCACTAATTTAAAAATATTTTGAATAGTACCTTTTTGGGTATGTAAAACTCGTATCTTATGACATGCATTGCATATATTTTAGTCAAAACCTTGAAGCTGCATATCAACCTCGTTCATTTTTTAATGGAAAATATGTATATGTGTCAAAAAGCCTAATTGACAAAGATCATCCGTATAATATAACAAAACAAAACAAAACATCATGTGTTAGATGTGTTAGAACTAACACAACAATAGAATTACACCACATGCTGGATTATAAAACAAATCTTGATAAATTTAAATTAAATGAAACTTTCGGGTCGCGGTTGTCTGTTTTCAGTTCTTGGTGTGCTCTTGGCCAAAGAATGGCCAGACACACCAAAAGCAAGGCAAGCATGAAATGAAGTTTACTGAGGAAGGACAAGATAGGTTTACGGAGAAAGAGCAAGATATAGGTTTACAAAGAAAGAGCAAGATACATTCACCACAGACATGAATGGTCTTCTGGTTATAACAAAAGGGCTCTGATTATGGTCTGGGGTCCTGTTTTATACTGTCCAGATTGGGCCCTCCTCTTGGTTCAGACGTTACCAGGGAACCACTTTGATGGACAGTTAACAACATGATAGCTAGCCTTAGGTTATCCTAGGTCACTTTCCAAATCTTATTGTGCCTGGGCTGCCTGGCCTGTGGACTGGGGGATACCCTGAATTCTTTTGTAGATTAGCAGGGGTTCCTCCTTCCTCCAGGTGTGGCAGTTGCTTGGGGCAGGATTAAGGTGGGGCACCACAAAGACATGGTACCTTCCCTTGTCCTTCTTCCCTGTTGGGGCAATTGGTAAGGGCAGCACCAAGGGTAGGTGTCCACGTTTTTTCCTAGGAGAGCCAGAATCCCTCACTTTTGACCTAACAAAACCACACCATGAATGTTTTCTGACAAAAGCAGCATTAAATTAGTAACTAATAACAATAAGATATCTAGGAAAACTCTGAATATTCAAAAGTTAAATAAAATTCTTCATAGAATAAACACATCAGTCAAAAAGGAAATAAAAAAGAAAATCAAAGAAAAATTCAAATTGAATGGTAATGGAAATACACCATACCAACATTTACAAGCTATACCTAAGGCATTGTTTTGAGAAATATTTATAGCATTAAATGCTTGTATTAGAAAAAAGAAAGAAACTCAAGCACTCTAGGAGCTAAGAATATTGCAGTAAAGTAAAACCAAAGTATATCAAAAAAGTGAAATGATAAAGAATAGAAACAACAAAAGAAAAAGCAAACAATAGAGAAAATTAATAAAGCTAAAAGGTGGTTCTTAAAAAAGATCAATAAAGTTGATAAACATGTAGCTAAGCTAGTCACAAAGAAATAAAAAAGAAAGTGAACATAAATCACTAGCATGAGGAATGAAATAGAGGTTACCAATACTCACCCTACCCACATAGAAAAGATAAAAAGAGAATAGTGTATATTTATTTGTGCTGACACATATTAGAAGAAATCATCAAATTATTGAAAGATACAAATTTCCAAATCTCACTCAAAAAGAAGCAAATAACTTGAACAACTCTGTATCTATTAAAGTAGTTGAATTTCTAGTTTAACAATGTTATGGGCTAAATGGTGTGCTTCCCAAATTCCCATGTTGAAGTCTTAACTCCTAGTACCTTAGAATGTGACTGTGTTTGTGGATAAGGTCTTTAAAGAGAAACGTCAAAATGAGGCCATTAGTGTGGGCCTTAATCCAATCTGACTGGTAGAAAGAGGAAATCTGAATATACAAAGAGACACTAGGCATGTGCATACAAGCATACAGGAAAGACCATGTTATATATGTGAAATCTAAAATAGTCAAACTCATAGAAGCAGAGAATAGAATCGTGGTTAACAGGAGCTGGGGAGGGGTCAGGGAGATGTTGGTTAAAGGGTACAAAGTTTCAGTTAGACATAAGGAGTAAGTTCCAGAGATCTATTGTCAGTGTGCTGACTATAATTAATAATAATGTGTAGCATATTTTAAAATTGCTAAGAGAGTATATTTTAAATGCTCTCATCACAAAAACATTAGTATATCAGATGGTGATATATTAATTAGCTTGATTTAATCATTCCACAATGTATATTCTACAATATATCAAAACATGTTGTATACCATTAATGTAAACAACTTGTCATTCATCAATTATAAAAAGATTATCTATAAATACCCCACAACTCACCTCATTTTTTTCTGTTAAACTATTAAATGCATTATCCCTAAAATAGCGAACAAGGAAGGCTGTCCTCTTTTATCATTTTTATTCAATATTGTATAAAGTTTCTAGCCTTTGCAATGAGGTAAGAAAAAAAGGCATCAGGTTTTAGGAATGAATAAATAAAAATAACACTACTTGCAGATGACATGATTGTTGGTGGTTTACCTAGAAAATCTGAAGGAATTAACAGTAACAAGAAAACTACCAAAAATAAAAAGTAAGTTTAGAAGTTTTCAGGATACAATGTTAACATAAAGATCAATTGTGTTTTTCTAAACTTGTAGCTAAAATCGAATATTTAAAAAGTAAATTTCTTTAGTGTGGTGCAAAAAAATCATAAACTTTCTAGAAATGTTTTTAACAAAAGATATGCAAATCTCTAAACTAAAAACTATAGCATATTTGTGAATAACGTTAAAGAGGTCATGGATTAGAAAACTTCATGTTAAGATACCAATTCTTTGCAAATTGGTTGTATATTCAATGCAATCAACATAAATATAGTCACAGTATTTTTCTAAAATTTTCACAAGTTGATTTTAAGATTTTTATGGAAATGAAATCAAATTAATATAATATGTAACTAATGTATTTACCTGATAATATACTAACACTCAGCAATAAAAGTAATAAACTACTGATACATGCAGCAATATAGATTAATTTTAAAATTATTATGCTATAAAACAGAGATATGAGAGTACAGTATGTATGATTTCAATTATATTAATGCAAAATGAATGACAATGACAAAAGGCAAATCCGTGTTTGCTTGCAGTTGAAGAGAGGGATAGCATACACAAAGACTGGAAATCTTTTGAGGTGATAAAAATATTCGGCATTTGATTGTGCACGAGTGGTGTCTGTCAAACTCATTAAATTGCACAATTTAAAGATATATGTTAATTATTCCCCAATAAAGTTGGTAATAACAGAATAAGAGCTTTTTCTTATTTAATAAGATATACAATTAAATAATGGAGAATGTGGCAGAAACTGGCTAGATGCTCATCAATTTGTTCCCTTTCTCCCAGCCTAAAGAAAATTATAATTCCCAGACTTTCAGTTCATTTGGGATCTTGTGACTAGTTCCCTCTTTAAAGAATGGGGGTAGCAGTGATGAAGTTCTCACTGATTTAAACTTTTGCTAGAACCCACAGGATTTTCATGTGAATGCCCAGGTCCTTGATTTTAGCGTTTAACTCATTTCTCCAGGTGCATTATCTTTAATATTTTCTTTTTGAATGCTGAAACTTCTCAGAAAGATTCACTCTTGCTCACAGGGAGGATTTCTTCCCTCAAATATATTCAGTTTTCCTTTGTATTTCCCTGATTAAAACAGAACCCTGGGGACTCTTACACCTCCCAAATAACAGCATGGAACAGGCAAAGAAGCTAAAAAGTAGCTCCCTTCTTGACCTAAGGTCAAGGTTTACTTGTTGACCTAAACTTCCTTATGTATTGTTACTTTTAAGTTTCTGATATGATTTAGGTTTAGGTTAAAACGTATAACCTACAACACTTACTAAACTCTCGTTATTATATTACAAGAGAAATGTAAAGTCTACATCCATTCTGAGGAAAGAAATAGAAAATACATATTACCCTCAGTTAAATACAACATTTTCCCCTTGAAATAATGTCAGTGAATACAATTATTGTGCAGAAAGAATTTAGATTTTTTTATCTACAGCATCCTGAGGAATCCTGAAATTACAAAGGAATTATTTTTCTTTAATTATTGATCTTTTTATTGTATTGAAAGATCAGAAATGACCATTAATTGTCTCCCATGTAACATTTTATGCTTATGGGAACAAAATGGTGGCCACTCTTTCAATTATACGATAAAACAAGCAAAAAAAAAAAAATCGATTCAAGAGGTCTCATGAAAATATTACTCAAATTTCTTGTATGTAGACTATAGCTTTGACAATGCAAATTATAATTCAGAGTATCTATTGCAAATTATAATAATTAACATTTATTGAGTTTTTAATATGTGCTATTTAATAGATACTATCCTAAATAACATATATGCTGTATGATGTTCCAAATCTATGAAGTAGGTACCATTTTAATCTATACTCTATAGAGTATACTGAAGTATAGAAAAATTAAGAAACTTGCCTGAGGCCACATAGAATGTATCCATTCATGAGTAAAAATCAAAACTGACTATTATTCCACCATCCATTGTAGAAATATAATAGGTACATATGCAAAAGAAATATCTGGTACATTTTTATAATTTTTATAGAAAAAAAGTTAGCAAAAAAACATGTATGCTATCAACAATAAATTGACCAGAAAATTAATAATTCGGAGGACTCCACTTTCTAAAGGAAATGGTACTATGCATTGTCAGCCACATGGTGAGTATTGTGGATTTGCTATTGACTCAAATGAGGCAGGATAGAGGGAATTTCCTCCCCACACCAAGTCAAGTGAAATAAACTTCAAAAAAATTTTCCAAAATCCTTGAATAAGTCTGGCCTTCTAAACCTCTGTTAGCAAGTGGCCAAGATTCAGATCTTCATGGCCCTCTAGTGTTGTGGCACTTGGCATAGAGCGGCTCTCGGTGAAGGAGTTCTCAGGAATGCCTAAAATGGGTATCCTGGAATTTGGGGGAATATGTGAACGGAAAGATGAGATCCTACTATCTGTGCAATAAGCTCGAACTTTTGCCATAACACGAAAATGAAATGAAAGGAATAAATTTTCTGCAATGAAGATATTTACCAGAAGAAATAGAGGGAAAATGCACAAAATAAACTAGTTGTGCCTCACTGTGTTTAATCTTTCTAAATTTCCCCAGGGCAATCTCCTCTGATATGACCTTATTGTTTAAATAGTCCCTTGTGAAAAGTTTGAATAAATTATTAGGCTGTGTACATTTCCCAGGGGCAGTCAGATATGTGTCCATGTGCTACAAAAAAAGTTGAGAATGTGTCTCAGGTTGCTAGATTTCTCTTCAGGCCTTGGGAAAGAATTCAACTACATCAATATTGAAGCCACTTTGACATATTTCCTCTAGAACTTTAATTTGTGTGCAAGTAAATCATATGATATTTAAAGATGTTATTAAAAATGAATGATTTCATATTATGATTGCTATTCCTTACAGGAAAGCTTTCTAAAAGATACCAGATGTGAATTAAACTCTCCAAGGGAAATCAGTGTTGTTTCCTGGTCTGTCACAGAATGAATGTCAAACGAAAGATGATAAGGAAACAAATTGCTTAAGATGATATATTTGGCATGATAGAACTTTGAGATTTTATTTACACAAACAATGAGATCAAACTGGAGCTTAGAATTCTGATTTAATTTATCCTGCCGTCCCTGTCTAGGGGCAGACTGATGTGCATTCCAATATTCAATGGACTATACAAATAATTGTGCAAAGCTACTCTTTTCTACTTTGTCTCTAAGGTATGATCAATAATTTTCCTTTAGGTGCTTTCTGGCTTTCAAAACACAATTCTTCATCCTGGCTTTATGTCATGTTTATGCTGAAATTGAAAGAAAAGGAAAAAAAACTTTACTCAGATAAAACACTACTACTACTTATTTATCCTGACGCTTAGTATATCTGAAATAAGCGTTTTTTTCCCCATAGAATATTTTATCAGCCTGTTGGAGGAAAAACAAAAGAATCTTCATTATTTAAGATTACAACAGTGTGAATATTATAAACAAATTGGGTAGAACATCTTGGATTCTCTCACTGAATTTATATTGCCTTTTTTAAAGGAAAGGAATTATTAAAAATGATAATGGAGTTTGGCCTCTTATGAATTGAGATCCGTATGTCTGTCAAATATGTCTGACAAATAATTTTATACATGCTATGTGTGCCTTAAAGCAGAAAAATATGATTTCAAACATTAATAATTGCTCTGGGACTCCTTTTGTATATAAAGATAGCACCAAGTACATACAAATTTATTGACACATATGAAAACTCTCAACAGAGGGAGATTCTCTCTCAACAGAGAAAGTAAATCTTATTCTTTTATGCCACAAAGACATCTTTCTTATACTCAATTTCCCCCAAATTATAATGTCTCAATGTAACAGAGGAAAGTTAAACAAACTCAATATAACTAGTTTTCTTATGAGTAGGAATATGTTGAATAGAAATTATTTTCATTGAAATTCTTAAATATATTTTGAAAAAAATTTGTGGCTCTAGTTGCCATTTGAAATTTGTTGGTTTTTTTTTCACAGTTTTAGTACATATAAGGGATTTTTAA
>NW_012155062.1:42474-56145 GCF_000956105.1 Propithecus coquereli | reverse complement strand
GAAGGATTGCTTGAGCCCAGGAGTTTGAGGTTGCTGTGAGCTAGGCTGATGCCACGGCACTCACTCTAGCCCGGGCAAAAGAGTGAGACTCTGTTTCAGAAAAAAAAGAAAAAAAAAAAGATAATTATTTGCAGCTCATCTATACCTTCATCAGGTGAAAAAAATGATGTTGCAAACCTTTTTTCTTAGAGTATTTCTAATAATAATCAAAATTGATTGTTTTTAAGAGCAAAAGAAGGAGAAAATGCTTTGCATTTATATACTATTAATATGAATTTTTGTTGAGTGCTACATCTTTGTGGAAACACCAAGCAAAATGTGCATTGTGCATTTTTTTAACTGTAACATGTTTTAAAGGTTTTCTACACCAATTATATGATACTTTGACCTTGACAATATAAAAAGGATTTTTAACTTTAAAATGTACTCTATATTTATTCTCCATAAGTATATAATTCATACATGTACATGTATTCCTTTTTGTTTTTTATTAGAATAAGAAAAAATAACATTGAATATGAGAGTACCTTGTTTTCAAGAGCAAAGGAGATGAAAAAGGTGGAAGTTTGTGTGGAGAAAATACTGGGAACATTCCTTAGAGCCAGACTAAGTCACTAAACTTATTCTGAGCTGTGATGACTGGAATATGCCTCTTTTGTACTACTACTGTTGGGTAGATAGCATGGAATTCCGGGTCTCCTAGGGACAAAAGTGGGTGCCACTGCGGTTCACTGCCCCTCCCCAACCCCACACAAAGGGGCTTTCAGAGAGACTCATGGGATATCCACATGCAAAGCAGGACTCAGGTCATATAACTCCCAACTGTCCAATCAAAGTGGTTCCATGGTGACGTCTGAGCCATGAGGGAGGTCCCAATCCAGGTGCTATAAACAAGACCAGGCCCTTTTTGCCCTTCTTTTTGCTCTCTCTTTGCTTCAACAATGGGTCCGTTCATCATCCAAGGCACATGTATCTTGCTCTGTAAACCTGTATCTTGCTCTTGCTCTATAGTCCTATCTTTCTCTTCTCAATAAACCTCATTTTTTCACTTGCCTTTCTTTGGTGCATCTGGTCGTTCGTAGGCCATGAGCATGTCAAGAACCGACATTTCATACTGAAACTTAACAATACCAAATTGTTGTAATAAAAACATTAAGCATTTTACTAGTAAAAAAGGAAGAAAGATAAATAACTTGGAAATGTGAGAATGGTGGAGAAAGAGGACTGGATTTTGCAATGTTTGGTGAGACCAATGCTATGATTCTTGAAATGAGGGATAAAATCAAAGAAAAAGCTCTTATAATCAACTACTTTTTTAGTCCAGATATATGTTGGTTGAATAGTCTCATACTGGGATTACCATTGGTGTTTTTTGCAGAAAAAGAAGATGAGTTGATTTTGGTAGATTCAGATTCCCTTCTTTGAATGACTTTTCGTCGCTAGGTCTGCCATTACCAAGTACTGTAGACCATGTGGCTTAAACAACAGAAATTTATTTCTCATAGTTCTGAGGGATAGAAACCTGAGGTCAAGATGTTGGTAGGGTCAATTCCTTCTGAGGAGTCTCTTCTTGGTTTGTAGATGGCCGTCTTCTCCCTGTGTCTTCAAATGTTCTTCCCTTCATACATGCATATTCCTGTGTCCTAATTTCCACTTTCTATGAAGACACCAATAATATTGGATTAAGTCCTACCATAATAACCTCACTTTTAATGTAATTATCTCTTTAAAGACCTTATCCCCAAATACAGTGGTATTCTGAGATACTGGGTGTTAGGATTTCAATATGTGAATTTTGGGAGGACACAACTCAGTCCATAATAGTGATACTGTGCCTTTTTAGAGGTGGTTACCACACTCCAGCTGTGCGTCTCTAAGGAGGATCACAGATCTTCATAAGCTCCATGGACTGTAGTTCATACTCCATCAATTGTGGAGCCTCTTCTTGCTGATTAAGGGTCAAATGGGATCACTGTGAGTCATTCCTCTTGTTTTAAGCTACCCTTTGGGGTTAGTATATGTGGGTTCTCTTTCCCTAGTGATGATGACACTTTACAGATGCCAATGCAGACTTCTCAAAGAAGCTGTTTTCTGCCAGAGAAAAAAAGGAATTTGCAATAAGAGAAAATCAAAACAACTTGCATGCAGAAGTGAGTAGAGATGAGAGGCACAGAAAGTCCCGACAGCTTTCCAATACCAGAAGGAGCTCCAGCCTTGCTTTTATGTGTGTGTGTGTTTATTCTAGCAGCTAATTAATTTTATTTGTTTTTGGATTATTTGTTTTGGGTAAGTTAATACACAGTGTCTATTATCCATTAATAAGCATTCAAATTATATAATCCTGTAAGTCTTAACCTTTTTTCAGTATACTGGAGGGATGTATTATTACTTAGTAGTAATCTCTCATATTGGAAGTGAAAAATAGGGCAGGGCCAATAATAGCATCTGACACCTTCATGACTTGGGAGACATGGCTTCCAAATGCTCCTGGATCTTTTAATTTTACCTCCAAAGAGAGCCTGCTTTATGTTGGGTTCAATTTGGAACATGCTTATTCAAAGGTGGGTATATTGGGGGCAGAACATATTATGTATTCACTATAGTCACAATGTATAAAATTTTTAGTTAATCTAGAAGCAAATAGGTTGATGGAATGCGGTCACTTACATTATAAGAAAATAATACCACGCTGCAAAATATGAAATTTCCCTCTCAAATATTATACTCAGTTAATATATATCTAAGATCAACTTGAGTTTTTTCTTTTCTATTGCGATTTACCCAGTGGGCCAAAAACGTGGAGATTTTATTTGATAAATCTGCTTGAAGGTTGGGCTGCCCATAAATACCACATTATCTCTTTAATTGATATAGTGAATATAGGTATCTTTCTAATATGTGTATATACAGATAGATATAGATCTATCATGTGTGTGTGTGTGTGTGTGTGTGTGTGTGTGTGTGTGTATAATACATAGATAGATATCAGAATTTCTCAACAGAGGCACCATTAGCATTTTAAGCAAGATTAGTTCTTTGTGGTCCTATGTATTGTAGGATGCTTAGCAACATTCCTGCCTCTACCAACTAGATGTTGGTAGCAACCCCCCCTCCCATCCCCTATTTGTGACAACCACAGATGTCTCCAGACACTGCCAAATGCCCTCGGGGCAAAGATCTCAAGTTGAGAATATATATGTTCTTCATTGAAGCTATGATTTGATGATATCTATCACATTTTTAATCAAATATTTTATATCAGTAGGTATGTAGATAGAGAGACAGACAGACAGATAATAAACTGTATTTTCTTTTTTCTTTTCTTTTTTTGAGACAGGGTCTTGCTCTGTCGCCTGGGCTGGAGTGCAGTGGCGTCACCATTGCTCACTGCAAACTCAAACTCCTGAGCCCAAGGAATCTTCCTGCCTCAGCCTCCCAAGTAGCTGGGACTACAGGCACATGCCACCATGCCCAGCTAGTTTTTGTTATTTTTTGTGAGAGGGGTCTTGCTTGTTGCCCAGGATGGCCTCAAACTCCTAGACTCAAGCAATCCTCCCATCCTGGACTCTCAAAGTGCTAGGATTACAGGAGTGAGCCACTGCACCCGGCCTTGTATCTTCTTACGAGTAGTTATATATTCATTTATTTTGGCTTCTTTAGAACTACATCTGTCCCCTTTGCCTCACTTGAAAAAAAACAAAAACAAAAAGTCTTGTGACCAAGTAGCAAAAAACAGAGAAAATTCTTACCTGGGGATAAAAGTTAAGGGAGAGATAAAAAAAAGTTGTAGGTACTTTATACTTTATTTTTTCAACATGGCATTTCTTATCAATTAATTTGAAAAATCTAATTAAAATGATGACTTTACATTTCAGTAATATTAACTCAGAATGCAGTTGGAAAGAGAATATACTGATAATAATAGAATAAATTTTAAAGCTAGTAAAAAAATCCCTTATTCCAAAGCAACAATAGAACCGGGTGATTTTATATAATATCAGTATTGTAGTATGGGCTACGAATTGGTACTAAGGGACCATAAGAACTTTAGGTAAGTCCCTATTTTATTTGTCAAGAACATAGAGCTTTACAATAGTGAATTGGCAGTTAGTTACCTATTATATAACAAACCACCCCAAGACTTAATGGCTATAAACAACCATTTTATTTTTTCTATGATTTTGTGAGTCAGGAATTTTAGAGGGCTTGTATGGCAGCTTCTGTTCTGATCCACATGGTAACTGCTGGAGCACTTGGGGATGCAGAATCTACTTCCGAGTTGGCCTCTTTCCTTTTTTCAAGGATTAGACAAAATTAGATAGAAAATTAAAAAGTATAAGTCAACTTTACTTTATGAACATGGATTAAAAGTCCTAAATAAAATAATTGCATGTATAATACACATTTTGAAATAAGTTGTGAATTAATATATTTATCTCAAAAATATAATAAAAATTATCTCAACAATCATTAGCTATCTATTCATATAATTCATGATAAAAGAATAAGGAGGAGAAAATTAATCTAATCATATTGATAGATGCCCAAGAAGGATTAAATAAAAATTCTAAATAATGGTAACAAAAGATACTGGCAATTTAGGAATAAAGAGCTATTTCTTTACTTTTTAAAGGGTACCTAACTGAAAGTCACATTAAATAATGCAGAACAAAACAATATAAGCAAAAGTTTTTATATATAAACTTCAGAGTTATTAACAAGGATGCTTTACGGCACTGCTGCAATTTATAGATACTGGAGGTTTTAACAAGGTCCTCCAACCTCCTCCCTCTATTATCTGCTTTAGTCATATGAACTACCAGGTTTTTTGACTATTGGAGTTGTGCTCTTTCAAACCTCTTTGTGCTTATTTGGAATTACCTTTTCTGCTTGTTCTGGCTGGTGACCTTCAAATCCCCTTTCACCCTTTCAACACAAGTTTATCCCTTCTGTAAAATTTTCCTTGACTCCCTCAGAGTTAGTATACTCATTCTCTCTGACCCTTTTCTATATTGCTTTTGACATTGAATTGCAATTATATTTTTAATGTCAGCTTTTTCCCACCAGAATAAGTGCTCTTTGAGGGCAAGAACAAAACATTAATCATTGTATTTCTTGAAACTAACACAGTGACTGGTGAATTGTAACACTTAAATATAGGCTTTTAAAACTATAGATAAATCCACCCTGTTTATATGCTGCTTTTATAGGAAATTGATGTTGTTCTCTTCAAAATCTCAATGGTGTTTCTCTCTAAAATTACATGGCATATTTTTTATTCACATATATCAATTGCAGTTCTGGTATTTTAGAGGTAACCTAAGGTTATATATTGTCTACTATGTGGTAATGGGAAAATTGTTGTCATTCTTCTGGAAGTCAGTAATTATTTCTGTTATAATACATGTTACTTCTTACATCATTTAAAACATATTAAAATAGCAAGATGATTTTGAATAAACAACTATAAAGGCAATAAAATTTATCTCTAAGGGCACCGTATTTGATTTGGCTTTCAGCTTGACCGTTGTTGGCGTATAGGAATGCTACTGATTTATGTACATTGATTTTGTAGCCTGAGACTTTGCTGAATTTATTTATCAATTCCAGGAGTCTCTTGGCAGAGTCTTTGGGGTTTTCTCAACATAAGATCGTATTGTAAGCAAAGAGCAATAGTTTGACCTCTTCTTTCCCCATTAGGGTACCCTTGATTTCCTTCTCTTGTCTAATTTCTCTGACTATGACTTCCAGCACTATGTTGAACAGAAGTGGTGACAGTAGGCAACCTTGTCTGGTTCCAGTTCTAAGCGGGAATGCTTTCAATTTTTCCCCATTCAGTATGATGCTGGCTGTGGGTTTGTCGTATATGTCTGAATATACTGAAGAATGTTCCATCTATGCCTTTTTTCTTAAGAGTTCTTATCATAAAAGGGTGCTGAATTTTGCCAAATGCTTTTTCTGCATCTATTGAGAAGGTCATATGGTCTTTATTTTTGCTTCTATTTATAAATGGTTAATCGTATTTATAGATTTGCAGATATTGCATTATTGTTTAACGCATCACGGGGATGAAACCCACTTGATCGTGGTGGATTATTTTTTTTGATGTGCAGCCAAATTCAGTTTGCTAGGATTTTATTGAGAATTTTTTCATGTATATTCATAGGGGATATTAGTCTGTAGTGGTTTGTTGTTGTTGTTGTTGTGTCGTTTCCTGACTTTGGTATCAGGGTGATACTGGCTTTATAGAACAAGTTGGGGAGGATTCCTTCCTTCTCTATGTTATGAAATAATTTCTGTAGTACAGGTAGCAGTTCTTTGCAGGTCTGGTAAAATTTGGCTGTGAAAGCACTTGGTCTGGGACTTTTTTTTTTTGTTGGGAGATTTTTTATTTCTGCTTCAATTTCCTTACTTGACATTGGTCTGTTCAGGAGTTCTATTTCTTCGTGATTGAGCCTAGGAGGTTGTTATCAGGGAAATGCAAATCAAAACCACAATGAGTATTACCTAACTCCAGTGAGAACAGCTTTTATCAAAAAGTCCCAAAACAACAGATGTGGTGTGGTGTGGATGTGGAGAGAAAGGAACACTTATACACTGTTGGTGGGATTGCAAAGTAGCCCAACCTCTTTGGAAAATAATATGAAGATACCTCAAAGAACTGAAAGTACCATTTGATCCAGCAATCCCACTACTGAGGATTTACCCAAAGGAAAAAAAGACATTCTATAAAAAATACATCTGCCCTAGAATGTTTATAGCAACACGATTCACAATTGCAAAGATGTGAAAACAACCTAAGTGCCCATCGATACATGAGTGGATTAATAAAATGTGTCATATATGTATGTACCATGGAGTATTACTTAGCCATAAAAAAAAATTGGTGAACTAATGCCTTTCATAAAACCTGGATGGAATGGGAGACCATACTTTTAGGTGAAATATTGTAAGAATGGAAAAACAAAAAGTACATGAACTCATTACTAAATTGGAACTAATAGATCAACACTAATGTGCACATATGGTAGTAAAATTCAATGAAAATCAAGGAGGTACGATGGGGGAGGAAGGGATGGGTAAATTCACACCTAATGGGTATGATGCACACTATCTGGCTGATGGACACATTTATAACTTTTATTCAGTCTGTACAAAAGCGATTCATGTAACCAAAAAGTTTGTAGCACTGTAATAAAAAAATCATAAAACAAAATAAAACAACCTGTGTATTTTATTACAATAATGATAAAATAATGCATTACATTTCTAGATGTTTATATATTTTATAACAATGTAAAAGTGTATTTAAAAATGTAATGACATGGGAAAGAGATCTTGAAGTATTGTTTAATGACTAGAACAGAAATTTTATGTATATTATATTAGTTTTTTATTACTAGTAATAATTACCAGAAACTTAGCAACTTAAGATAATATATTAATACATTTCTTAGCTCAGTTTGGGCCCAGCTAAACTGGGTTCTCTTCCCTGGATCTCACAAGGCTGTGATCACATTGTTGACTCAGGTACATTCTTTGAAGCTCAGGGTCTTCTTTCGAGCTCAGTGGTTGTTTTCAGAATTCATTTTCTTTTAATTGCAGGACTGAAGTTCTTTCGTTATGCTGGTGGACAGCCAGGGTCCACTCTCAGCAACTAGCAGCCTCTGTACGTCCTTGTCAAATGGCCCGCTCACAGGCCCTCTCACAATATGACAGTTACTGGACAGCCAGCTAGAGAATCTCTTCTGCAATCTGCTAAGATGCAGTCTCATATAACAACACATGGCAATGACTATTCATCACCTGTGCCATATAACATAACTAATTAAGGAAGTGACTACCCCATCGCCTTTGCCATATTGTATTGCTAGAAGCAAGTGACAAGGGAGGGATGTCCCTGACTCCTTGTCAGGGGACATCTTCAAATTCTGCCTCTGAGTGGTCTTTATTTTTATGACTGCCTCTGCGTTCATAGGTGATTGTTAATAGAGACAAAAATACTAAGCATCACTGTAGATTGAGTTCATCAAATATTTTGTGTTTTATAATGATTTCTTAATTTAATTTATAACCAGTATTCCCATGACCGATAGTAATGCACCTGTTAAACTCATCATCACAGTAAATACAGTTATATTTTATACTCTGTTCTTTACAAAAGGCATGTTATTTTATAATGCCAATTATCTTTCTCTGTAAAGAACTAAATTTAAATGCTATCAAATATACAAAGGGCATATTATTTTATAATGTCAATTATCTTTGGTTTATGCATGTAGTACTAAATTTAAATGTTATCTAATATAGACCAAATACAAAATAGAATTATATATACATTAATTATAGTATTAAGTATAGGTAGTCAGTAGCACAAATAGATATTTTCTTGTTCCAGGTGGAAGAATATCTGGGTCAAATGGTCAAATAGGAAGTGTCCTGTTGTTTTTCTGCCAAAGCAACAATAGAATAATTACCAATGGAGCTAATATAAGTTCAAATATATTCTGAATAACATTATATATGCATATACATGTATATATACATTTATACAGACACACCAGAAACAGCTTCATCTCACATTTAAATAAAAGGTGGAAGTTTAAATCTTCAAAATTACAGAAATATAAATTAGAGCTTTTGATGGATTTAATTGTTATTTTCATAACAAATTCTTAAATATGTTTTAATCGAGTATATTAATATTGTAGTGGAAATGAAATTATGCATCAAAATATAATTCAGTGCTTATAATTGTTATGTGTCCCTTGTTACCATGAACAGAGATTGTTGAAATTCCAGTTCCAGCTCTGATAATTTCTTCTTCCCTTTCTTAAGCTCATAATAGGTTGAAAATGTTTTATTTCAAGAAGATTCTTTTTGAAATCTTAATTTGGATGTGCCTGCTTATCACTGACTTGTAGATCCCAGGCAAGTGGTTGGATATTTGAGTCTGGGGTCGAATGCAGGAGGTATGTAAATCCATGCTACTGGATGAGGCCATGCTTCAGTGGAATGGTGAAGACTTAAGTCTGATAGGATTGCAGAGTCCATGAGACAAGGAGTTGGAGAAATCTTCTGGAAGGAGATGTGAAGGACTAAAGTGGCCACATAAAAGGAGAAAATAGTATTATGAGAGTGTAAAGGGAAAACTGAATGAGAAAAATTTAAAACATAAGAAGAATGGGATACATGTCCAAGAAGGCAAGAAAAGATTGGTGTAAAGCTAAATATATTTGGTTTTGGAATAATGAGGGAATTCTTCTCTGATAGCTTTATTAACTTGTTAAATCATAAAGTAAGTCATAATTCAATTTCTATTTTCTTCTAAAATATTAATACTGCTAAAAATTTCCATTAATATCTCAGAATCTTACGACAGTTGAAACCTAAGTAGTGTTTTCATATATTAGCCAGAAATTAGCTTATTTTTAGGGACACTTTGAGAAAGATCATAGAACTAAAGTCAAACAAGTCATGGTTCAAATCTAAATTCTGATATTTATTTATAAATTATATGAATTCTCTGAAGCCCAGTTTTTAACTCTAAAATAGTAGGTAAGATGTATGGATTAGATAATAAAACACTTAGAAAAATGCCAGGCACATAATAGTAGCACACATAAATGATAACTATTAACAGTAATACTGTTATTAAAATATTTTGGGTAATTATGGTTTCTTGTAGATATACACAGGAAAGCATTTTAACCAGGATATGCTCTACTTATGGCAGATCTTGGCAGTGACAGAGGGCACACTGAATGATGCAAAAACTTAAAAGCCACTATAAGTGTCATATCCACTCATATTTCATTGGCCAATCGAAGTCAAAAGGCCCTGTCTAATACCAACATTGTGGAGAAAATGCTCTACCCATAGTGGGGAAATGCTACAAAGTTACAGGGTGAGTGTTCCATAATTGACAGGAAATCAAGCAAGAATTAGAAAGAGTGATTCAATTTAAGTGCATCAATCTAGACTTTCTGTAAATCCTGTATCATAAAATACATACTAGATAATTTTAAGAAAATCATTATTCGATTTGCAAAAGGGAAGACTGGCAAGACTTGGGATTTGGACTTGTGAATATGGGACTCAAGTCTGACCTAACATAAACTTTTTGACCTCTATAGTCTTCAGTCTATAGTCACCATTGAATTGGGAGTAATGATATTGCCTGAACTGTAGTTGGTTCCTTTTTGCTTTTTGACCTGCATTCTGTGCCCTGAGAAATTTAAAACATTTTAAATAATTTACTTTTTTACTTTTCGCATACTTTAAAGTAATTACTACAGAGAAAAAATACAACCAAAAGACTTTTGTTCCTAATCTCTAGACCTAAAACATTTATTTGATTTCTGCTTCTGAAAGAAGTGTTATTTAGGCAGTACGTTTTGTGTAAAATATGCTTTTCTGGAAATGTCAGTGGTCACAGACTTACATTTAAGTATAAAAGATGGCCACAGATGTAATTTGATAAGGACAACTTTTCTCAGCCACGATATCACCTTCATTTTCCTTAGCAGTTCGTTGAAAATCTCACATTTTCCATTTTTTATGTTAGCATTTTCAAAAGCATCAGTAAATGGAGATATTTAATAGATGAAACAACATATTGGGTTATTATTAATTGCTGACATTTTAGTACTTATTACTTCATTAAATTAACTCTTCATAAGAATTCAAGGGAGAAGTAGGACAGGCCTAATTTGAGAGAGATTGAATGAGGAACCAGAGGGGCCTTGGCAAATGGGTTGCTGATTGGAGAATACAAGCTTTTAGGAAAGATGTACAGGAACCTTGAACTTCCACAGACAATATGAGGTCAGCACAGCATATTTAAATGAAAACAGGAAGGGAGAGGAGGCTAATTCATCACTTCACAAATATTTAACTTATTCTAGAAGATAAATTGTGTTAAACATTCTAAGTCAATACATGACATATGAGGCCTTGCATTGTCTGACCCTGGCCTACTTCACTTACCAAATCTCTCGGTCCTCTCCCTTTTCCTAACTTTGTCTAGACAGGTTTGTTTTTGTTCTCTTCTTCTGCTGTTCCAAGCTCTTTATAGTCATTGCTTCAGACATGTTGGTATCTCTACCACTCTTCATCTGGGTCACTCCTACTCATTCTTCAAGCCTCAGCCACAGTGTCTCTAAAAAAGAACATCTCAGGCACACAATCTAAATTTGTTTCCCCCGTACTTTTCTCTGACTGAACTTTTTCCTTTTCTTTTAAAGTATGTTGTGTCTATTTATTTGTTTCATTGTGTCTCACATTTGTCTATTCTATTAACCTGTAATCTGTGTTTGCTGAGCTCACCTTTGCAAGGTTAGTGCTGAGCTGATTAAGTAAGCACTTAATCGATATTTGTTGAGTCAGTGAATAAATGAATATATTTAGTGAGACATTCTGTGTAAAAACATTTAATAGGAATTAGAAACACATAACTCCAATATTTTTACTCCACTCCTGTGATGAAGTTGAGAAAATTCTGAGCGATAGCAGATGTGGGGAAAAGGCACGTGACTCTGGCAAAGCCAGATTTTTGTCTCATATTTATCTCTGGTTATAAAATTGATGAATCAAGAAGAAAGGCAAGAAGGCTGACTACAGGATCGGACATATGCTGCTTCTCCATGGAACAACCAGGATATCCACCAAAATTCCGTATTTTGAATAGATCATCAGAAGGAGAAAGAAAACAACAGAGAGGCAACAGGGGACATTGAGGGTGAAGCTAGAAGACGGACTGTCTGCATGAGTTTTTTTGAGTGCTTTGAGTGACCCTCAACTGGGACTCAGGGAAGGCGTAAGCAAGAGACTGTCAGGGTCTCAAATCACCTAACCAAATGCGTGAAAATATTAAAAATAAGCAAAGGATTCCCCAGTTACAGGACAAAAAAATTGTTTTTAAATATGCAACCTTAAAAGATAAACATCAAAGGGAGGTTGTTAGATAACAGATAATTCTGCTATGTGTTGGCAAAGAAACACAGGGACGCAGAAAAGAGATGAAGTGAGAAGAAGGTGAAAGGCTTACTAAACCCATCAGTTGATAAAAAAGCAAACATGCTCCTGGAAGGTTGTGTACGTAATGCCCAGTTCTCAAGTACAGTCTGGATGGAGATGACATAAAGATTCTTAAATGAGAAAGTGCCAAGAAAAATTTCCCTAAATTATATCAGAGTAAATGGAAAAACTGAACAGAGTTGCTGATATTAGGTGTGTAAATAATAAAGGGAAATGCAAGGCAAATTTGAAAACACATTGAATGGAAATTATGTATCTATGTATGTTTGTGCACATGTGCACGGTGTTAAGGAAAAATATTTAAGAAGAAAATCTTGGAAAATCTCTCCACGAAGGTAGTAGAGATAGAAAAGAGTTGTGTTATTGAATAAGCGTCAAACCAGAATGTGATGTGCATCACAGGCAATCTGCTAAGAGATTGCAAAGACAGAAAGGAACGTGACCCCTTTAGCCAACGGAAACCAGTGGTTGCAGGCATGTCTTTAAGATAAGCAATAGCTAGCACTTAGGTAAAAGGAGTTGAGGGCACCATTTGGAACTCACATTTTATCCTAACTTTACTTTGCAACTGGGGCTCCCATCTGTGTTAGCTTACAGGCTTTGTACAGAAGGAAAAAAAAGTTATCATATATTTGTGGCAGAAGGTAGTTTTGGAACCTGGAACGATGTGCCCATCGAAGTTAGGCTCCTATTCTGCCACAAATGCTGGGTAATGGGGGTACTATCTCTTGATGTTTACATTTAAAAGAGATGGCTGCCCGGTTCTTGAGAAGACATTGCTGGCTCATAAAGCTGACAGAAAGCCTATCTGGTTTTCAACAGGATATATATACACATTTCAAAGAGAGGAGAAAGTATTGCACTTACATGTTTTCTAAAGTAAATGCTCTAAGTAAAAGGAAAGGAGAGAAATTTCTTATTTTCAACAGGGAAATTGAGCCTTTTATTTTGAATTTTTATTTGTCTTCATAGCACTCGTGTATGCACAAAAGAGAAGGAATTCATCCTGAAATAAAACAATCTATCTGACACATCCTAGTATATCTAAAAAATAATCTTAACATAATTCAGGATATAGATATGGGTAGGTCACTGAAGGGATTAAGTTCCTCACATTCCCATGATAGATTAATTGATTCAGACTAAATTTAATAATAAAGACATGCATAAACCTATTTGTAGTTATAGAAATAACTAAATATATACACCTAATTGCATTTACCTGTGGGGAATGGTGAGGAGGGATAAAAATATCCATATCTTGAATTTGTACAGTGCTCTGAAATGCACAAATCACTTTCTTACATATGACCTTTTTTCATTGCTGATATGAGACTCCTTTTAGAATTTAGACAATGGTATTCCATTTCATTTTCCTTCATCATTTTAGTAGAAATGGAAGTTATCAAAATATCATCAAAGAGGAGAGACTCATTGCTAGTGAAAAACTATTACTTAAGTTTTTATTAGTGTTAGCGATTCACTTTTAATGTGTTGTAAGACTGTGCCTATCAGGAAATGAAGTGCTGTGAAAGAACCTGCTTTTTTTTTTTTTTTTTTTCAGCATATTATGGGGGTACAGATGTTTAGGTTACGTGTGTTGCCTTTGCCCCCCCCCAAGTCCGTGTTTCA
>NW_012155062.1:39791-41814 GCF_000956105.1 Propithecus coquereli | reverse complement strand
AAAGACTAAGAAAGAGAGAGACAGAGACAGAAAGGCAGAGCGAAACTTAGAGAGAGATATATGGAGACAAAGAGAAAAGTAAAAAAATATCAAGGCTCTTGGAAAAGGCTTTTTATTTCCTCTGGGTTGCTGCCTAAATACCTTATGGGGGCCTGATATGGATTAAATTGTGTCCTCCTAAAATTCATATGTTGAAGTCCTCCAATGTGACTGTATTTATAGATAGGTCCTATAAATAATTAAGTAATTAAGGTTAAACAAGGACATAAGGATGGTGTGCTGATATGGTGGGGCTATTGTCCTTATGAAAAAACCAGAGGACTCCTGCTTTCTCTCTTACTACACCGTGTAAGAACACAGCAAGAAGGCCACCATCTGCAAGCTAGGAAGAGAACCCTCACCAGAAACTAAATCAGCTTTCAGAGCTGCGAAAAAATATATTTCAGCATTTCAGCCACCCATCCTATGATATTTTGTTATGGGAGTCTAAGCAGACTAATACAGGGCCTCATTGGCCACTAATGTCTCATGGGGGATCCCCAACAGAACAAAAGGTGTAGGCTCTGTTTATACGTGAAAAATGTAAGGAAAACCATAGTACCTTGCCATACATTATGATAACTTTTACATGTTTTTATTTATATTCAAATTATGTAATAAAATTCACTGTTATAAAAAATAAGCTATATTATATTTGTAAATAAAAACATTAGGTAACATTTTTAAAGGACAAAATAACTACTGGGTAACACATCTATGTAATAGTTCAATTTTCTGCATTTATTATACTTTTATTTAGATCATCTCAAAAAGATTTCAATTGTTTGTGATCACATACAATGAGTTAATTTTAGTTAATTTATGTGTGTGTGTGTGTGTGTGTGTGTGTGTTAAACATTCCAGTAACATTTTCTTACTATTTACTTGAGGTAAGATCCTATTACTTCATACAATAGATGTTTGAGATTGTCAGTTTGGAACAGACAACATTGCTTTATTCATATATACTTATTTCTACCATATTTACCATAATCACATTGCTGCAATGTTTTTCAGTTACACTTGGATTGAATTATTTTCTATCTTCTCTTAACATTCAGTGAGTTTACAACTTCTATTTTTAAGGTTTGTTCTTCCTTTTCTGGTTTTCTCACATAGACTTATGCCAATTTGGTTCCTACCCTATATAATAAAATAGTTATACTGGAAAGCTATTTTTGCCTTTTTAGGACTATAACTTTGTAAGTGAAAAGGCATAGCGATAGCTTATAAAGCAATTTTCTTTTAACCCACCAGAGAGTTATTTTTTAAATCTGCAATGGTCTCTTGGACACTAAAATTACTTATCTGTTTGGGAGGAATAAGCTAGAAAATATAGACAAATAATTATTTTTTTAATCGTGTACAATCTTTTGAATGAATTATTGGTCAATTAGTGAATTTGATTTAGTAGGATTATAGATCAGCCTGGCAATGCCCTACAATCA
The DNA here is from genome assembly GCF_000956105.1 of Propithecus coquereli. Taxonomy (NCBI): domain Eukaryota; kingdom Metazoa; phylum Chordata; class Mammalia; order Primates; family Indriidae; genus Propithecus; species Propithecus coquereli. The sequence continues at coordinate 40,327 of NW_012155062.1, read as the reverse complement.
GGGAATAGCAGAGGAGTTAAAACATACGTTTCACCAAATTTCTATCACTTTGTCACTTCCTGAGGAATCCGTGGTGCGCACTCATCAACAGGAGGCTTTGCATGCAACCTTGGCATTCTGAGGCTATTAACCAGGAGTATGATTGCTGTTCACTGTGGCTTCTTAGGCTGAGACTCTTCACTGAAATCATTGTATTAGTGAGGATGCTTTTGAATCCATATATCTAAAAACTAACTTGAGCTAGTTTAAGCAAAATCAGGAATATATTTTAAGAATTAAACTCTCTCTTTTTGATGGATTGGTGGAGAATAAGAAACAACGATGATATAGCACCTCTTGTATTTTCCTGGATAGAGCTGGAACCCATTCTACTAAAGGAAGTATCCTAAGAATGGAAAAATAAGCACCACAGGTACTCACCAGCAAATTGGTTTCACTGATCAACACCTAAGTGCACATATAGGAATAATATTTATCGGACTTCGGGCAGATGGGAGTGGGGAGGAGGGGATGGGTATATACATACATAATGAATG
>NW_012155062.1:38595-39432 GCF_000956105.1 Propithecus coquereli | reverse complement strand
TATCTATATGACAGGCAAAAGACTAATATCACAAACTCATGAAAACCTCCTTAAAATCAGTTTTTATTTAAAAAAAAAGCCTAAGCTTCTGATATAAAGATGATAAATAATTTTAAAAAAGGTCACAAATAAAGAAATATCAAGGGCCTTTGACATCTGAAAACGATGCTCGGATTTACCCTTGATAAGAGATAATCTAATTAAAACAACACTGAATGTGATTTCTCACCTCTCAAATTTATGAAAATCAGAAAGTTTGACAACAAACTTACAAGGGAAGAGATCCTTTTATTTATACTTATGTAGAAGGGACTTGGCAAAATCTTATTTCATCATTTCTAAGCAAGTGTCTGTTGCACATCTCTAACTTCAGATTGTATTTTGCAAATGATGGTGTCTTTCTGCTGGATAGGTGGTTGGTCATGTTCTCGTTACTGTTTCCTATACATGTCGACCTATTGACAGGTTTGTTTTTCATCATCTAAAAGAAGCCAATAACTGAGGCAGGGTCAGAGTATTAGGAAAAAATAAATTGAGTAAAGGAGGAAAAAACGTAAAATATGATGCAAAGATAAAATCAAATATGAAATGGATTTGAAGCTGGCTAAAAAAAGGGAGAAAAATAATAAAATAAAATGACATACAGCCACACACCGGAAAAGAGGAGTTAATGGCTAACGTTATTACAATTGCTCTATTAGTAGAAAGAGTATTGTTAGGAGGAGTATAAAAAAAATCCTAGCAAACAACATTGGAACTTATTCTTTAAAGATAAATACTGAGAAAATATAAAATCTTATTAAAAGAAACTGTAGAAACAACAAAACTCACAATATA
>NW_012155062.1:35507-38545 GCF_000956105.1 Propithecus coquereli | reverse complement strand
TTTTTTGTGTTTTTTTGTGTTTTTTTTTCAGATGTTCTGCTCAAAGGAGCTTACTGGTGGGAGAATAGGGCAAAAGCCATCTTTCTGCAAAGCCAGCATTGCAGTGATGCTCTAGCATCTCATAACCTTTTCTGAGGAATTCAACTGCTTACCAGGGTGAATACAGGTCATCCCGATGATGACAATACAGTCCTCTATCTTAGAATGCCCACTGATCTACACAGGGTCCAAGTCCTAGGAAGAGTTGAATAGCAGAGCAGCTTGTTCCTGTGTACCATTGAAAAGCCTTTGGAGTTGTAAGGTACTATTACCAGTAAACTGCTTGTTGGTCCAAAGGTCCAGCACCTTGTCTGGAGCCCCAGAAAGATTTGAGGGAAACTAAGCCATGTTTCTGCTCAACTCTATGCTGAAATTAGAGGTCTGCAGAAAGAACAAGGTGCATATAAATGCTAAACAAGCATTGGCCTTGAGATAAGAGATATTGAAACAATTACTGCCCATCCAACACCAGACTCCCTGTACCATGAGCCATAACTACAACATTAATTGGACAGGAAACTGCTTTCAGTAACTTTCTCCTGAGAGACTGCCGACCATGGACTGTTGTGTACTTAAGTGCATTCGTGCCCCTGCTTCACCTTTTAAGGTATAAGGCCTAACTGTAATACATTTAAACATAAGTTTCCACCCCTAAGTGAATATGGGTTATATGTAACATGTAGGAATAAAGCTCTCCTTTTCTACATTTATAGATCTCATGATTTTTCATTTGATAGTTGACTTTCTCTGCAAGAATCTAAGTCTTGGAGAATATCAGAAGGGAATTTTCAAGTCATTTATTGTACAACCTAGCTGTTCAAGTTAGTACACCATCATTTTAATCTTCATAATAAGGTTGCTTTTTTAACCTTTAAAAAATCAAGAATATAATGACTTTCATAACTGGGAAGTACAGAGGTTAAGCTGGCTTAATGTTTAAGAGTTAAGAAACCAAATAATGTAGTCATAGCCCTATTTTCAAAAATCCCTCTTGACTGCTTTCTTCTGTGTAGAGAGAGAGAGTTTGTTACATATGGCTAGGGAAAATGGTTATCAACCAGGTTAAACATACATGGCTCTTATAGCTCATGGGCTAAGAGGGTGAGATTCTTTGATTTTTTTCTTTCTGGATCTCACGACCTTCTCAACCTACATATAGCAGGGGTAGGGAGCTGGGCAAGGTTCCGTGATAGACATGCTATCTGGAACAGATGGAGCTGCAAAGAGGTGATTTTCAGAGTAAAAAAAAAATAGGTAACTTTCTTAGATTACAGGCAAAGAATAACTACAAAAGTAAACCTGTAGATGCTTGTTTTAGCCACTCTGAAATGTGTTATTAAATATAAATGGCTATATTTGTGTGAAGTCTTCATTTAATAGCACATTTTCTTGAAACCAAAAAGAAAGTTATAGGTAACTTTCTTAGATTACAGGCAAAGAATAACTACAAAAGTAAACCTGTAGATGCTTTTTTTAGCCACTCTGAAATCTGTTATTAAATATAAATGGCTATATTAGTGTGAAGTCTTCATTTAATAGCACATTTTCTTGAAACCAAAAAGAAAGTTATAGGGGTGTTTTTGCTTAAAACTGGAATGACTGAAGAGTTGCCATTGTACTAATGAAGCTGAAAAGAAAGCAATTAAAAATTCAAATGTCTGAAAAATGGCATCCATTAAACCTGCATTATACTGCTATTAACTAAGGGACCCTATTATGTCATACAATAGATGTTTCAGAGAATCAGTTCAGAAAAGACAAAATTGCCTCATTTATATGTGTTTATTTTTGTCGTATTTACCATAACTATGTTTCTTTAATTTTTATAAATCATATTAGTCACAAGCTGTACTCAATTTTGTTGCAGAGTACTAAACATAGTTTCTATAGAGAAATGTAGATATAAAAATTAAAAAATTAGTAGCTTTTTATTGACAACAATATATAGCGTTACATCTATAATGTATGCATTCTTTTCATCTTTTAATGTGGTCACCGCTCTGGCTTCCCTTAGATTAGTTGAACTACAATTGAAGGAATGACATGGAAGTTTTAAAAGACAGTATTAGCTATTAATACTTATTTTTCAGCTAAAATATTATCGTTAAATTTTTATTACCAAATAACAGTACCTTATGAAAACTTTATGCACACTGTAATAAGACTTTTGTCTATGAAGCCACATGGTATCAGAATTCAAGTTCTCCAAAAATTGAAACAAAAAGGTTGTGGTTAATTCTTTAGTATATGGAAAAATATAAACTCTGATTATAAAACTAGAAGTTGTAAGAACATATCGATATACAGCATTGAGCTGTGTTGCTATTGCATTTATGTCTACTTTAAAGAAGGGATGCATTTAAAGGTCAACTATCCAATTTAGATTTTCACTTTTTTTTCCACTTTCTTGACCATCTTATCTCCCCTGAACTCTGATTTTTCCGGTGTCAGCATATTTCCCTTTAGAATTTTACTAATCATGCTCCATAATTATTTCTATACCGGCAGCAGGTGGTGTCCAATGTTGCCATCACTGTTCATAACAATTTAAGAAAGTCTTCTTTAAAAAGAAAACGCCCGGCCATTCTTAAAGAATTTATTTTATCTTGATAATTCCACTCTATTGGCTTGTACAACTATAACACAATTACTATGGTTGGCCTGAAGGCAGTTCAATGTAGAAATTAAAGGTATTAGCTTTGAAGCCATGTATATTTGGATATTTACCAGTGATTTGATATTGAGTAAATGACATTTGTGGTATTTACTTTTTCATATGTAAATGAGTATAATATTAGTGCAATTGTAACATCATAGAAGTGTAAAGACCCAATAATTAGTAGCTTTACATTAATAGCCATTATAGTATTTTCCTTCTGCATATCAGGAATGCCCAATTTTAGAGGTACCAGTAGGAATTGTATAATAAATATATATACAAGAATCTTCAGCCTACAATAGTAGGCCTGAGCAATGCTGAATACCTGGGCAACAAAACA
>NW_012155062.1:22567-25151 GCF_000956105.1 Propithecus coquereli | reverse complement strand
TTGTGTGTGTGTTTCACAAGCACTACCTCTGGGTAAAACATCATCTCCTAATTTCATCTGTATCTTCCATAAGGATTCTGAGATTTGTTTGTTTGTTGTGTTCTTAGGAATCTGAACCCTTTTAAAAGGAGATTTATGCCATATTAGTCTACCTCCAAACCTAAATCCAAGACGGTGTGACTTTTCCGCAGGAAAGACAGATTCAGCCAGGTGAAGACAGTGGCGGTGAGCTCTTGTGGAAACCTGGATGGCATGGGTTGTGTCAGACCCTATCACTGTCTTTGGAAGAGGTTGTTTTTTGTTTTGTTTTGTTTTGTTTTATTTTTGTTTTTGTAAAAGAATGGACTACATCAAATACTGAGCTTTAATAAAATTACCCTATGACAGTGTGCTCATTTATGGCCAAGTGATTAAACCATCCCCACACAAAAATTCTATCGTATTTCAAATGTTCACTTCATGCTGAGCCGACTCTTGAATTGCAGAGTGAAGCTTTGTAATAAAATCACTAACATATGAATAGACTGTGATTAAAAATGAACATGTCCCTAAGCATAAAACATAATTAAGTAGAAATTTCTTACTCTGTTCCAGCTGTACCAGCCTTCTTTCATGTCTTTAGCTATCCTTTCCTTTTTTCTTATCTTATGACCTTTGCTACTCTTCTACCTCTAACTGGAAAAAAGAAGGATTGTTTAATGACTGATTCTAGAGATTTATGGGGTTTTCCTGGCAAGAAAGTACCTTGGAAAGAAGAGACTCCCTCTGTAAAGTGATTGTATAATAGCTGAACTCAGTTTCCCGCAGGACTGGGGCCCCAGGGTGCTGGGCAGATAGCATTTCTCAGCAGTCCACAATACAGCTGCACCTAAGCTCAGACTGCTTGGAGTTCCAGCAATCTATTTCTCCTGCAGTCATAAACCATTCTTACATTAACCGCATAACCTGGAAGCACAGTGAAGAAGCAAGGCCCTTCTAATAAAGCCCAGCCCCATGATCCTCTACGTACCATCTGCCATTCTCAGAGTTTCAGGGACAATGGGTGACCATGTACCACTAGATCCTTCTGACTTGCTCCATCAGCACCAGGTGGTAGCACTGGTGAGTTCCCCAAGATCATTGTGTGACACACTGCCTGGAAATATTCCTGCTCACATCTTGTTAATTCACTCTCACTGTTCAGATCACAGCTCCAATGCTTCTTTTTCAGAAAAGACTTTCCTAGTCCCCTTAGCTCATCTCCTGTGCTATTTATACACTCTCATAACTCCCTACAATTGTTGTTGCTGTGTTTGTGTGACACTCATAATACTCTGAATGTGGGCATTTATGTAAATTACTTGATGAATACTGATTTTTCTGATAGGATGTATTATGTTTGGGAGCCAAGACAGGATCTGTTTTGTTCACTATTGCATACCTAGAAGCCTAGCAAATATTAAGTGTCAACTATTACGTGTCAGGGGAAAGTAGAGAAGAGTGTTTTGGGAATATGTATCAAGAACTTGTCAAAATCAGTGCTCTACTAGGCAAAATTTATCTCAATGTAATGTGCTTTGAAAAGCATTGTTTTAGTTTTAATAATAACTTTGTTAGAGATAGTCACAATCAACCAAAAAATATATGAGAAACTTTTGAATTGACTTTAATTACTCAAACAGAGATCTCTAAAGTTCTCATACACAATACATAAAATGAGAACTCAACTGATGTTTCCATTTTTCGGATTGACTGGTTTAAGACTTCCTAATGTAAACCTTTCATTTTCTTAGTGTATCAGTGAATACATCATATAGAAAGTGAATAGTTGTGTTACTTCTGGATATTGTGTTTTCTGAGATAGTCTAGGCATGAGTGTGTGTAAAGAAAGCTCAGAAGTCTGTTTATAGAGGACTACCAAATAGGCCATATTTATTTTATCATAATGAAGTAGGCTTTCCTAGTTCTGCCATGCAAATTAGCTACTTTTAATATTTACAGTGCAACTAATATACTGAGGAAGGATTATGGCATGTATTTCTGCATATAAATGAGAATAGCAATTAAGAAATAAACTCAAGTGATATAGTGACTCATGCCCATAGTAATGTTTAGAACAAAGAAAGCAGAAAGCATAAAAACAGAAAACATGTACCAGACATGATTTCCCTTGAAAAAAATCATCTTCCCTATATATTTTCACATGGTTTACTCTAATATTTGGCACACAAGACAACACAGAATAAACACATTCAAGGTGTCAGAAGATGGACTCACTGAAGAGGAAGGAAATAGGAAAATGGTAGAAAAGTCCTGTATAACTGCAGATTGTGTTGAAAAGAGAATGTAAAAGAGTGAAAGTGAAAGCTTCTATCACAGAGTCATTAGGAGTAACTTGGCTAAATTTGAGAAAAGCAGTACGTCTTTGTTGTGGATGCTGTGTATGCCACCCAGTTCCCCCATTAGGACTGAAGATTTTATCCCTGAGATGCTGGAAAGGATTTTTACTGAAAGTTCTCAGTTTTCAACTCTCCAGAGAGCTGGATTCAACTGAAGTGGGCCACCTCACCCACGTTCAAAGCCCTTTTCAGACAAAGCCTGCATC
>NW_012155062.1:17706-18422 GCF_000956105.1 Propithecus coquereli | reverse complement strand
CACTGATAAGCTGTGATTGCCTGAATGTCCTACTGGAAGTATTTCTTTCCTCTCACTTCATCTACAATAATGTAGTGTCACACCCACTAGGACACAGGGTCTACATCTGGCTCCATTTCATTCTATTATTTTTCAGCCATTGCATTGTCTGAATGAATGCAGAAACTTCCTTCACAATAGTTCCTTTTTTTCTGCATGGAACATTTTCATCTACCATTGTTTCTTCCAAACTTTATACAGTTGACCCTTGAACAACACAGGGGTTTTGGATGCCAACTCTCTGCATGGTTGAAAATCCATGTATAACTTTTGACTCCTCAAATACTTAACTGCTAATAGCCTACAGTTGACTGGAAGCCTTATGAATAACATAACACATATTTTGTATGTCATATGTATTATATACTGTATTCTTACAATAAAGTAAGTTAGAGAAAAGAAAATTTTATTAAGAAAATCACAAGGAAGAGAAAATATATATTCATTAAGTGAAAGTGGATCATAATAAAGGTCTTCATCTTTGACATCTTCAAAATGAGTAGGTTAAGGGGGAGGAGGGAGAGAAGGGGTTTGTCTTGCTATATCACGGGTGGCAGAGGTGGAAGAGGTGGAGGAGATAAATGGGGAGGTAGGAGAGCCAGGCACACTGGGTGGGTGCAACTTTTATTGAAAAAATACATGTATAAGTGGACCCTCGCAGTCCAAACCGTGTCGCT
>NW_012155062.1:15206-17656 GCF_000956105.1 Propithecus coquereli | reverse complement strand
AGCCTCAAACTCCTGGACTCAAGTGATCCTCCTGCCTCAGCCTCCCGAGTAGCGGGGACTACAGATGGGTGCCACCATGGCCACCTAATTTTTCTATTTTTTGTAGAGACCTGGTCTCCTTCTTGCCCAAACTTGTGTCAGACTCCTGGCCTTAAGCGCTCCTCCTGCCTTGGCCTCTGAAAGTGCTAGAATTACAGGCAGGAGCCACTGCACCCAGCCTGATTCTTATTTTTAACTGTTGCTTTATAGTTATCATGACAAAAATCATGTGAGAGTTTTGTTAGTTATCTGTTGCGAGTAACATCTGCGATAAAAACTATGAGGAAGACATTGCAAGAAACGAAAGGGACACGACATGGAATTTCATGCATTTGAGAACTCTAATAGAGAGGTGATTTTATCTGCATGGAAGAGGCTGTCTTGATGTCCTTTGTATTGCTTTAATTTGGGTGACACTTTATTCCACCTTACTGTAAAAGTAAATCCTGTTAAAATGCATGCTATTAACCTTTTACAACAGAATAATTTCCAAATATATCCCTCATCATCATTCTTTCTTCAATTCTACTTCTAATTACGTAAGTCTTGTTACTTTGCCCCAGATGCTTGTCTCATTCTAATATGTAGCACTAGAAGACAAGGAAAGGAATCATATGGGAGATATTCAGTCAGGATCTATGACACTAGACAATTATCGTATAGAGATATTTTTTCATATATGATCAATTAGACACCTTTAAATAGTGTTCCTCCTTCACCTGTTTGAACTTGCATCATAAAATGTTATTCTTTTATGTTAGCCTTAGTGAATTTCACATAAAGAATAGCTATCCACCAGCTCATTTTTTCCACCTTTACTAAGGCATACATGTTTTGTGAATAAAACAGAGAATAGCCCTGAGCTCTCCTGAATATCCAAGCAGTGCTTCTCCTAGGAAAGGGACCATAACTTTATGATTGTCTCCCTCATACAAGAAACACCCCTGGTATCAATATGCAGACTGGATAATCTTGAACTTACATGTGATTTCAGTTGAGTCCTTAGGGATCTTCTCGCCTAGAAGCTTTATGCCTTTCCATTTCTTGCACGTGATTTCTTAATGCACCGCAGTCAAGTGAAAGCATTTCTTAAATGTTACCCACATTAAAATGTGAACAAAATCGAGCACAAAACTATAGTCTCTGGTGCATCTTTTTCAATTTTTAAAGCATATACAGATCTGTTAAATTCTCATGAGACAAATTTCTGAATGCAAGACCTTTGAGCATATTCTGTTTTGCATGCATGCATAATCTTTCAGATGAATCGAGCTGACAGTTTGCAAATACATTAATAACCAATGCTAGGTAAGTAAACTACTTAGTTGTGCATCTATTATTTCATAGTTTTCAAGGATTTGTAAACTTTGGCAAAACAGTTGTGTTTTAATTTCTCTGGACATCGCTTGTTAGATGCTAGAAATTCTAAGATTATAAAAGAAAAGACACTGTACTCAAAGATGGAGTTTAATAAAACTGAGAATCAGAACTGAAGAATTAAAACAACTCTGACAACTCTGGGTTCTACAAAGGAGTTGGTTTCTCTCTTACTATAACTTGTTCTTTCTCCAGGTTTGACCTGAGACATGATGAGGTGAGATATTAGACAAAGACAGATAGCAAAAGAGTTAGTGCAATTCTTCAGTAAAGGACATTTATAGTTGCCTTAATTTTCCTCTTCCATTTGAAGTAGGACCATTTGAGATGAATTGTTCTCAATTTCAGTGCCCCCAATACATGTTGCCTCTTTTGAGGAAAAAAAAAAATCATTGTTTTGGTTACATACTGAGGAAAGGCTGCTTTGAAGAAGATGACAAAGGTTGAGCATACACGTTTGAGAATGAAATTCTGATAACAGGTGAAGTTTGTCAGTATTTTTCTAAGAAATGTACATATTGGAGAACTGCCTTCAACTTGTTCAGAAGCTGCTTTGTGGAGGTATGCAGTAGCTATCATGTGATTTATTTTTCTTTTCAAATATATCTAATCTGAACAGGTGGTAGAAATTGTTTCTGTTGAAAAGACTTCTATTTAAAAAATGAGATCAAACAAGCAAGGCAACTGCTTCATCACTCAAAACTCTATTGTTTACCCTCTATAATTTTCTCATAGGCGGTAAGAAGAAAATAGCTACAAGGTAGATAGATACTTCTGAAGACCTTAGATGCATTCTAACACTTGTTCCTACTGCTTACAATGTATTACTGTCACATTGTAAAGACGAAATTCCATAAAATATAATTATCAGATAAAATTACTGTGACATTGCTTTAGTAGTGGGTTTCATCGATTCTGTAATTTATACACAATTCTAGAACTTCTTTTGCCTTGAACCAATAATGTATAATTTTTACTTTTACATTCACTGTCTAGGAGCACACTGGGTCCCCACATTTCTCATTTTCTTATTC
>NW_012155062.1:12693-15156 GCF_000956105.1 Propithecus coquereli | reverse complement strand
CATATATAATTTGCAGACCTTAGAAATTAATTAATCTGGCCTAGAGAGCACACTAATGTGGAAAGAAAGGACCTGGGAGTATACTGGGGATCTCAAGTATGTCCTGCCCTGTCCAAGACCTATGTCTTCCCATATTCTCGAAATTATTAGTAAAACTTGATACGGTATAAAATCTCAAATTTGTGCTTGTCTGCTTTGACAACTCATGGACTTCAGGTGGTGTCTCCTTGTGTCTCAGAGGCTGTCTAAAGTGATGCAGAGCCTCGCGTCCACCTCTGCTGGATCAGCTAACTCCTGTTGCAAAATGCCTATTCATTCACTTCTCTGGATTTTTTTCTTCCCAAAGATCTTTTTACTATCTTGTTAGCTCTGTAATGCTTTTAGAATAATTTATTTTATATGCAGTCTAGTGGTTTTAGATTTCCTCAGCCAAAAAGTTTAGAAGAATTTTCCCATCCACCATTCCCCAAAACAGAATTTTAGGTCTGGTTAATACCAAAGCCCATGTATTCCTTCTCTATATGTGATGGAATTTACCCAAGCCAAATTGTCATTCCTTTGCCATCCTGACCAATATGTATGGCTGACATCACAATTAATACAAGTGCATTTTGCTACCAATCTCAATTGCAGTTTCCGACATAGATAAAGAGTGCTTTAATGCAGCACTTTAGAAAGCTTTTACTAATCTGTAAAGGTCAGTACTCAAAATGAAATGTGTTTATCACCCTAATTCTATAATACTGTCAACCAGGAGTAATGTGAATGTCCAGGAAAATTGAGCATTAGAGATTCAAATAAGTGCTGAAGAAGAAAGCCTCAGGATACGTCTAGGGTTGCAGAGAAGTACAGTAAAAATTACACTCAAGTAAAATAAATAGAAACACTTTGGGATATCCTGGCACAATTTTATTTATGTGATGGTAGATGTTTTTAATACACTGTATTATCTTTTCATCAAGAATCTAGTCAAGAAAATAACTTATACTATGCGAAAGTGATCCCAAATGCCTGGCTTACCTCTTTGGTTGTTCAAACATGGTTGAGAATGGTTCCTGTAATGCTAACAGATGAGCTTTATGTGTATAAACTGCATCTTAAAAGATGCTTACCATCAGTCCACTGTTAATTAATGCGTGCCTTGTAGGTTGTGTGTGTGTTTCACAAGCACTACCTCTGGGTAAAACATCATCTCCTAATTTCATCTGTATCTTCCATAAGGATTCTGAGATTTGTTTGTTTGTTGTGTTCTTAGGAATCTGAACCCTTTTAAAAGGAGATTTATGCCATATTAGTCTACCTCCAAACCTAAATCCAAGACGGTGTGACTTTTCCACAGGAAAGACAGATTCAGCCAGGTGAAGACAGTGGCGGTGAGCTCTTGTGGAAACCTGGATGGCATGGGTTGTGTCAGACCCTATCACTGTCTTTGGAAGAGGTTGTTTTTTGTTTTGTTTTGTTTTGTTTTATTTTTGTTTTTGTAAAAGAATGGACTACATCAAATACTGAGCTTTAATAAAATTACCCTATGACAGTGTGCTCATTTATGGCCAAGTGATTAAACCATCCCCACACAAAAATTCTATCGTATTTCAAATGTTCACTTCATGCTGAGCCGACTCTTGAATTGCAGAGTGAAGCTTTGTAATAAAATCACTAACATATGAATAGACTGTGATTAAAAATGAACATGTCCCTAAGCATAAAACATAATTAAGTAGAAATTTCTTACTCTGTTCCAGCTGTACCAGCCTTCTTTCATGTCTTTAGCTATCCTTTCCTTTTTTCTTATCTTATGACCTTTGCTACTCTTCTACCTCTAACTGGAAAAAAGAAGGATTGTTTAATGACTGATTCTAGAGATTTATGGGGTTTTCCTGGCAAGAAAGTACCTTGGAAAGAAGAGACTCCCTCTGTAAAGTGATTGTATAATAGCTGAACTCAGTTTCCCGCAGGACTGGGGCCCCAGGGTGCTGGGCAGATAGCATTTCTCAGCAGTCCACAATACAGCTGCACCTAAGCTCAGACTGCTTGGAGTTCCAGCAATCTATTTCTCCTGCAGTCATAAACCATTCTTACATTAACCGCATAACCTGGAAGCACAGTGAAGAAGCAAGGCCCTTCTAATAAAGCCCAGCCCCATGATCCTCTACGTACCATCTGCCATTCTCAGAGTTTCAGGGACAATGGGTGACCATGTACCACTAGATCCTTCTGACTTGCTCCATCAGCACCAGGTGGTAGCACTGGTGAGTTCCCCAAGATCATTGTGTGACACACTGCCTGGAAATATTCCTGCTCACATCTTGTTAATTCACTCTCACTGTTCAGATCACAGCTCCAATGCTTCTTTTTCAGAAAAGACTTTCCTAGTCCCCTTAGCTCATCTCCTGTGCTATTTATACACTCTCATAACTCCCTACAATTGTTGTTGCTGTGTTTGTGTGACACTCATAATACTCT
>NW_012155062.1:12180-12643 GCF_000956105.1 Propithecus coquereli | reverse complement strand
AGAGTCAGCCTCCTGGCTTTAGACAGCTGCCATTTTGCTGTGAGAGACAGGGAGAGAGACTTCCTTGGCTCTTCTTAGATCACTAATCCCAACATGAGGACTCAAATCCTGTAATCTAATTACCTCCTTAAGGACCATTTCTAAATACCATCACATGGGGGATTAGGGTTTCAATATATGAATTTGGGTGGACATAAACATTTGATCCATAGAACTTGGTTATTTGGATACTGTATTAACTTAGTTTATATAATTTGTCCTAAAACTGTTCAAGGCTAATATAGTATACCTTTAGAAAGTTATTAGCTTTTGATTCACTCTTCTTACGTGTTATTTAAAATTATCACCAAATTTCCTGATCAGAAGAAGACTGAAGAAAGATCAATTTTGTCATTAGTTACCTTGACCTTGTGCAGAAGGAGATTTATCTTTCTGTATTTGTTTTTCCATTAAAGTGGAAAGA
>NW_012155062.1:0-375 GCF_000956105.1 Propithecus coquereli | reverse complement strand
ATCGGGTAATTTAGAAGAAAAAGGAAGATAATTTCTTACAATAGTAATTGGTACTTAATAATACTCAATAAAAAATTGTCCTATACATTCCTGTATTACTGACACATAGTATTAAATCTATTATTGCTAATCTTCAAAACTCATATTTACAAATAAAATCCATTGTTTATTCTATGATAAACTGTTACTAATATTATTATTTAAACAATGGTTTTACATGCCATTTCTCTCATCAGGCAGGAAATTTATTTAGCAGAGGTCAATATAAACTCATATAAATCTCTGAAAGTATTATCTTAATCCATACTCTGTCTCAGGCTATATTTATGAAAATATAATGCAATCTTACTTCATGCATTGCCAAGAGGCCAAAAG
>NW_012155061.1:7715-10933 GCF_000956105.1 Propithecus coquereli | reverse complement strand
CTAAAGTACTAAGCAAATATAGAATAATACAGTTATTATTTTTATTCTATTGGGCATTAGAATTTATATCTTTTCTATATCTGAATGTGCCAAAAGTGGGGGAGCACTACAGTTTTGGAAAGGAGCAAATCCTGAGGTGCTTTCTGTGGTTATTACATATCCTTGTGAAACAGCCTGGATAAAGCCATGTGTTCCCTCCCTCAGCTCAGCAGCTGAGCTACACGCTTCAATTGCCACAGCTTCTTTGGTTTTGTGTTATTAAATTCAACAGTAGCACCAGGGTGTACAGTTGCTAGAGAAATAATTTGGAAATATAGTTATTCATAGCCCCATTTGGTTTTCTCTGGATTAATAAGTAGCTCAATGCAATTTAATTCATTTCAAATCAATGATGCTACCAATTTATCTATGGCAGAAAATTATGCTTATCTCTGTTTAACATTTGGTGAGCGAATTACCTATTTGTGCTACTTGCTCCCTTCAGTCCTTAAATGTTTTTAATTTCAAAGTGAACAGCATCCTCTGTCTGTACAATTCTAGCCTTTAACATGTTAAATTTTTGCAATAGCTTTCTAATCTCCAATAGCCACTCCCAGCGTATTGCAGCAACTGCTGTTGAGAAGACCTGCCTAAGAAAATGATTTCACTGTGGTGCTCAGGAAAGGTCACTAGCTTATGAATGTTATTGAATCTTTCACTTGAGCTTCTTCTTTTTTTATTTCAGAATATTCCAGGAGTACAAACACTTTGGTTACATATATTGCCTTTGCACCGTCTGAGTCACAGCTACAAGTGTGCCCTTCCCCTATAAAGTGTGCACCATACACATTAGGTGTGAATCCCCCCTCCTACCTGCCTGACACCCAGTGAATATTACTTCCATATGTACAGATAAGTGTTGAGCAATTAGTGCCAATTTAATGGTGAGTACATGTGGTTCTTGTTTTCCATTCTTGTGATATCTCACTTCGAAGAATGGGCTCCAGCTCCAACCAGGGTTTTACAAGAGATATTAGATGACCGTCGTTTTTTTGACCGAGTAGTACTTCATGTTATACATATACCACATTTTATTAATCCATTCATGTATTGATGGGCTCTTGGGTTGTTTCCACATCTTTGCAATTGTGAATTGTGCTGCTATAAACATTCTAGTGCAGATGTCTTTATTATAGAATGTCTTTTTTTCCTTTGGGTAAATACCCAGTAGTGGGATTGCTGGATAATCCTCGTAATAGATTCCATGAATTTGCATCTCCAAGGATGATCATTCAATTTCTACTTAAAAATTCTGACCTAATTATAGCAGCATTTCATAAAACTTACTGTCATGATCAACCTTCTTAATATTTTTTCATTTATTTAAAGCATTTTATAATGAAATTCATTTCAAATTACTGAAGGCTTGTCTTCACAACTTATTATTGCATACTCTTTTAATAAATTTAAGGTTTTTTTTTCTGTTATTTCTGTTGCTTCTAATTCACTTTCGTTTGCTTCGCAGAAGTATCAGTGAACTCTTTATAGAGGAATCAAAATTGAGTATTACACTGGTTTCAAATATATGCCTGTGCTCTGAATCTCCCTCCATGTTTTGCTCTGTTGAATTTCTCTCCTTCTTTATCAACCTTTCCCTTTCTTTTGACTCATTATTACAAATGTGTAAACCCACTAAAGTCTCATCCATCTTTTCAAACCCCTGCTAGCATCCATATACTCTACCAGTTACTACTTTATATCTCTTCCCATTTACGGCCAATCTTCATGAAATATTATCTGTACTATCTTCACTTCATTAGCTCCCATTCATTCTGTAACTCACACCAACATTCTCCTATTAAGGTCACCTTTGAACTTCACGTTGCTAAACCAAATGGGCACTTAACAGTCTTCCTGAGCTCCCAGACACATTTGGCATTATTGACAAGCCCTGTTTCTCAGAACTGCCTCTTCCTGTGGCTTTCCTAAAACCATATTCTCTGACTTAACCCAGCCAGAATAACTATACTTCTTGGTTTTCTCAGGAGAGTCTTGAATTACGCTTACCATTATGGTGTCACATCCATTTTTATACTTGTCCCTGATTTTTCATTTTTTTAAATAAAATTTAACTATTTAACTCTTGCATTAAGTATGGAAAGATTTATTTAGTAAATTGCTACTTTAAAGTTTCTAGATTCTGCTATGATCTTGTCTGGCATGTAGAAAACATCTGCAATACATAGAATTCTCATTTTAATAATACATTAATCATTATTATTATGATATTGTCATATTAATATATCCTTATACATAGCCTCATAGAGACTTTAGATTAAATTTATGCTCACAACATATTTGAGCAGAGCAAAAGATGAAATAGTATGACTAATCTCTAGTTAATTATTATTCCTGTGCTCTCCCCAAATAGGATGTTTAAACTTTCAGAAAACATAGTAATAAATGAATGTTTAGAAGCATTGCTTTAGCATATACATGCTTTTAGAGGACTTATAAAATCATTTCCAAAGTTTTTTTTTTTAATCTGAGTTTTCTATCTATACTAGATGCTTGATGCTGTTCTCTTACGCGCGCGCGCACACACACACACACACACACACACACACACACATACACATGCACACACAAATTCTCTCCTACTATTTAACTTGTTTTTGGCTTATTATGCTTTATCACTGATTTCCTACACACATATTTTTCACAAATATTCATTTCCTTGCTAGAATCAATGGTGGATAGATTGTGATTTGCAGCGCTCATATTTATTAAAGTTGATGATGAGCAATGCAAGTTTGTCAACTTGGACATATGTCCTTGAGCAATGTGTTAGAGTCACTTTTAATACTCAGGGAATATAGTCTCTTTCTTTAAACACATAAATATCATAGTACTAAGCCAATGCATTCAAAAGTCTGGGTTAGGATGTAGAGGAAAACTTATCTGTTTTATTTTATTGCCCAGAATCTTTAAGGCTCTATTTCAAACACTCCATTTTGGTTCCATAAACAAAATCTAGATTTTTAACACGTTTACTTTTCTATCACCAAGAGATGTAATTATTCTGACCAAACTCTCTGTATTTCAATTCATCCACTGTCTCTAAAGTGATCTGACAATAGGGAAATCTTAAAAGATTTTTAAAATTTAATACACAGAGTGTTCCTCAATAATTTGACTGTTATACATTTTTTGAGAAAATGCAAATTAAATATGTATTT
>NW_012155061.1:1613-2430 GCF_000956105.1 Propithecus coquereli | reverse complement strand
AGTAGCAACGTCCCCATTTTCAAAAAAAGTTTAATATAATTTATTTCTCAAAAAAGTCCATTTAAAGAGTGCAAAGTCAAGCTTCAGAGAGATGATTTTTAATACTTATATCTAAAAGAGAATTTTCATTCAGAATATTTTAAAATGCAAAAAATTGCAATAGGAAAATGATAGGTGACCCTTAAAAATTAGGAAAATGACTTAAACAAGCTCTCTACAAAAGAGTAAATCCCAAATGATCTATAAGCATATGAAGACCTGTTGCATGTTATGACTCATCAGGGAAAAGCAAATTTAAGACCAACAATGAGATACTATTTTACAACGAAAAGAATGAGTTAAAAAAATAGCCAACAACATGAAGTGTTGGTGAGGACAAGGAGCAACTTGAACTCTCAAACACTGATAGTGGGGCATAAATTGGTACAATCTCTGTGGAAAACTGTTTGGCAGGATCTAACAAAGTTGACTATACTCATACCCTGCATCTCTTTGGTTCCACTCCCAGGTATATATAAATTTGAAAAGTGACCAGAAATGTGTAATAGAAGCCTAATATTCGATATTCATGGCAGCATGCTTTATGACTCCAAACTGGAAACCACTCAAATAACCAACCAAATAACAACCAAATAGTGTTACATTACTAAAATGAAATATTGTACACCAATGAAAAAGAACAAATCACTGCTACACACCACAACCTGGATAAATCTCAGATGCACTATGTTGATAAGAAGAATCAAGGTGCACACACACACACACACACACACACAGAGAAAAGCACATATTATATAAGTCTATTCTTATACAATGC
>NW_012155061.1:0-328 GCF_000956105.1 Propithecus coquereli | reverse complement strand
GCTGATTTCTTATTAATTTTTTGTAGATTTTGGATATTTTTTTCTTTGTGAGATGTATAGTTTTTTCTTCCATTCTGTATGCTGTTTATTTACTCTGTTGACTATTTCCTTTGCTGTGAAGAAGCTCTTTAATTTAATCAAGTCTCATTTATTTATTTTTGTTGTTGTATTTGCCTTTGGGGTCTTAGTCTCAAATTCTTTGCCTAGGCCAATGTCTAGAAGAGTTTTTCCTACATTTTCTTCTGGAATTTTTAGTGTTTCATGCCTTACATTTAAGTCTTTTATCCATCTTGAATTGATTTTCGTATTTGGTAGATATCTCATTTCT
>NW_012155060.1:14225-16015 GCF_000956105.1 Propithecus coquereli | reverse complement strand
TTTTAAAAACACATGTCCTTTTGAGTCACTAAGAAAGTAATTCCATTCTGATCTAAACTACAAGTCGTTCGCTTGTGCTGACTATTTGCTGTCCAAACTGAAACACATGAGAAAAGCTTAGTTTAGAATGTATAATTGGTTGAATAATGTCCACACAAAGATACCAAGTCCTAACTCGTGGAATTTATAAATGTTACCTTATTTGGAAAAGGGGTCTTTGCAGGTTTATTAAGGCTTTTGAGATGAGGAGATTCCCCTGGATTACCTGGGTGGCCCCAAATGCCATCATAGTGTCTCGTAAGAACAAGGCAGACACGCAGAGGAAAAGACACCCAGAAGAGGAGATGGCAGCGCGGCCAGGGAGGTGGAGATTGGAGTGATGCAGCCACTGGTTAAGAATTGTCAACAGCCACCAAAAGTTGGAGGAGATAAAGAAGAAATTCTCCCCTGGAGCCTCCAGGAGGGAGCATGGCCCTGCCGACACCTTGATTTCAGACTCCAGGCCTCCATAACTTTCTATTGTTTTAAGCCAACAAGTTTGTGGCGATTCATTAAAGCTGCCTCAGGAAACTAATACAGGATATCATAGCAAAATGAGAATTTAGGGGCAGATACTTTTAAACAGGGGCAGTCTACGATCTTTGGCATTTCTCAGAGATGGGAAAGGCAGAATAACGAATTTTAGGCCTTGATGTTGAATAAACTACGTCCAAATTGTGTGTGCTTCCACCACTTAATAGCTCTGCAATTTTGAACCACGCATCAGAGACACTCAGGGCACCTCTGTGTCTAACTGAGGGGTGGACCTGGAGGCAGGATGACCATCTGCAGGCCCTGCAAGAGCTCAGGTGAGAGGAGAGCAGGGCTGGACTCAGGGCAAGGGCAGTGGGGTTGCAGAGGCAGACACAGATAGTAGCTAGAGAAACAGCTGACATTTGTTGAACACTTGCTCTGAGCCAGACACTATGAAAAACACTTTGCACGCATTACTCACTTAGTGCTCGTAATAATTCTATAACCCCCATTCATAGACAAGGAAACTGAGGCACAGAGAGGATAAAAAAATGTCCAAATTAACATAGCAGATAAGGGACTGTGTTAAATCTTAAACTGCAGAATTGAAGCTTAAACACTTCCACTCAACAGGCCTGCCCCGTGGGGAAAGGAGCATCCACTATAGGCATGTGTTGACTGAAGGGGATTTCAAAACAATGATAAAACGGAGAAGTTAGAGTGTATTTTATTTTACCATGAGCCAGTGATTCTGACTCCTCCCTGTGAGCAGAGAGCTCCCAATGTCCCCCTTCCCTTCAAATGCCAAGGGGCTTAGGGATTCTTTTGGACCGCTCAAAACCATTTAGATGGGCAAAATAGACACACCTTTGTTCATTGGCCTTTTCAGTTTCTGAACGTGGAATCCTTGGGTGCACCCTTCTTGGCATGCCCTGGTTTACCTAGCTATGTACATCATTACTCAGCTCCCTGTGAGCAGCTTGGCATTTTGTTACTAATCCATTAGTCCCTCCAGATGACCCACATTAGAGGGCAATAGATTGGCCAGGACCCAGAGAGGCCATCGGGGATAAATGTGCCCATGTCCAGATGGCCACTTTTCTGCTTCTGAGTCATAACATACACGCCATTTGCAGCCCCACCCAATAATGCCTTACAAATGCCCGTAGTTTTCAAATACCCATTTCTCCCCAGACCCTTAGAATCATAGCCCCAACTGCTTATCTCCATTTGAATGCCTAATACACAAATCAAATGTGAAATGGCCCAAACTTGGT
>NW_012155060.1:2558-3085 GCF_000956105.1 Propithecus coquereli | reverse complement strand
AATGTCATTGTAAGCCCACAGAGACTGCATTATGATGTCAAACTGGAGAGAAACAGTATTAATGGATGGAAGCAAAAGTCTAGACAGAGCAGTGCCATGTTGCTGTAGTTTTAAAAGCTTTGTGACATGCTGTCTAGACAGAGGCACACACAGTAATGCTATCACTGAGGCCAGAGTACAGAAGGAACACCAGGACCATTCATTAAGTCATTACATGGCTCCAACCTTTTAGCCAATATCAATATGAACAACATTTTCTCTTATCATTCCAATGAAGTTTTTAATGTGGATCATTTTTGATGATTATAAAAGTAATACATTCTCATTAAAGAGAACATAGGAAAGATTATAAAGGAAAAAATTGCCCTAAATCCTACTACCTTTAATATTTTATTATATTTTCTTCCACTCTTTATTTTCACAACATATTTGAAGTCATACTGAGTATTACATTTTATAGCCTGATTTTCCACTTAATAGTAGAGCAGAAATGTAAACTATTTATGATGGCTACACATTATTCCACT
>NW_012155060.1:0-247 GCF_000956105.1 Propithecus coquereli | reverse complement strand
AAAGCCATTATTTCATTCTTTTGTATGGCTGAGTAGTACTCCATGTCATATGTATATACCACATTTTCTTTATCCACTCATTGGTTGATGAGCACATAGATTGATTCCATATCTTTGCAATTGTGAACTGTGTTGCAATAAACATATGAATGCAGGTATCTTTTTGATGTAATAACTTCTTTTCCTTTGGGTAGATACCCAGTAGTGGGATTGCTAGATTAAATGGTAGATCTGCTTTAAGTGCTTT
>NW_012155059.1:12752-13091 GCF_000956105.1 Propithecus coquereli | reverse complement strand
CATGGTGTGTTTTACCTCAAAACTGGGAGAATCTGTCATTCATCTCAAACTAAACTGCAAAGGGAAAAACCACTAAAGAAAGAAAAATACATCAGATGATTATTTTACTATGTATTTCAAGAATATTTACCAGTAAACCTGCTTAGAGTTATACTTCAAGGATTATTTAAGTATGTAAGTAAATAAAATAAATGCATTTATAATCAGACTGAGTGGAAATATATCTGTTTTCTTAAAACTGCTTTAGGTAAAAAAAGCTAGAGACACAGATATAGTCATTTATGATACAATCTAATATAAAATGACTATGTCATAATAATGTCTACAGTCTTAAAAATT
>NW_012155059.1:10807-11107 GCF_000956105.1 Propithecus coquereli | reverse complement strand
AGCAGACACTTATTTTTTTTTAAATACATCCCAGGTTTTTTCATTTACAGTTATTTAATGTTATGACTTGTTCAGATAATCAAGTTATTTTTAAATTTTCCTTTTTTCATCTAAGCAGAAATGCATAAATGTTAAATCAACTATGTATGATGTGTTTCATGCTTCATTAGTATATACATTTATTTCCACTTTAAAAATCTAAAACCTTCAGTAGTGTTATTTAAAAACAAGAATTTTGTTCCTGAACCAGCTTCAAGTGTGTGGCTCTAAAATAATTTCTTTACATGGTGTGTTTTACCT
>NW_012155059.1:0-462 GCF_000956105.1 Propithecus coquereli | reverse complement strand
GAAAATTTGATTATTGAACAAATTTTGTGGTATGATATTTTAAAATAACTTTTTAATACGTTTATCACTGAAATGATGTAACTATTTAATTTTTAATTAGTCTAACATTCTTCAAGTGCTTTGATTATATGGAGTTCTTATTATCATACCACAGCTATCTATGCAATAAGGGAAAAGTGGAGAAAGGTTGAATTTTTTTCCAAGTTTACTGCTATGGAGAAGATTTAAAACTGCTGGGCAAAAGTAAACACAGTTCTTGTAAAATACAACATTTGAAGTAACAACTGGAGCGGTCAATATGTTATAACGTTTTCCTTCTCTGTGGCTCACAGTGTAACAATAATAATAGCAACAAAAGTCACCTTCCATCTGAATATGAGATATAGATATCACCTCCAAGGTAATGCACTTCCTGACACTGTTCTTAAGAGAACAAAGAAAGATGGTACAATATTGAAACAA
>NW_012155058.1:0-2053 GCF_000956105.1 Propithecus coquereli | reverse complement strand
CCCGCACAGGCCGCAGACCCTGCCCTGCGGGCGCGGAGCAAGGTGGATGGGCACAGAGCAGCGGCTGCCCCCCGCCACGTCACGCCCGGGGTCCCGCAACACAGCGTCCTCTCTCTTCCCTCTGCGGAGGCCAGGGAGCGAGTCCCCATCACGCTGCAGGGGCCCCCCCGAGAGCCTCTCCCGGAGAAAAGGGAGCTGACCCCGCGCGGTGGGCGGGATGGCACCCCGAGGCACGCTCGGGTCTAACCCTGGGCCTGCGAGGGGGCCTGACTGGAAACAGGGTCTGTGCAGTGTAACCGAGTCGGGACGAGGTCGTGCTCGGTCAGGTGGGCTGAATAATGGCTGACGCCCTGGTAAATAGAGGGAAATTTGGACACAGGCACACGGAGGGGCAGAGACTGGAGTGACACGGCCACAGCCGAGGATGCCTGGAGCCCCAGGAGTGGGGGAGGCGAGGAAGGGTCCCCCAGAGCCTTCAGAGCGAATTCTCTGTCTTTGTCTCTGTCTCTCTGTCTGTCTTTGTCTCTCTGTCACTGTCTCTGTCTCTATCTCTGTCTCTGTCTCTTTGTCTATCTCTCTGTCCCTGTCTCTGTCTCTCTGTCACTGTCTCTGTCTCTCTGTCTCTCTGTGTCTTTCTCTGTTTCTCTTTGTCTCTGTCACTGTCTCTGACTCTGTCATTGTCTCTGTCTCTCTGTCTCTGTCTCTTTGTCTCTGTCTCTGCCTGTCTTTCTGTCTCTGTCTCTCTGTCCCTGTCTCTGCTTCTCTGTGTCCTTGTCTCTGTCTCTCTGTCACTGTCTCTGACTCTGTCTCTGAATCTGTCTGTCTCTGTCTCTGTCTCTCTGTCCCTGCCTCTGTCTCTGTGTCCGTCTCTGTCCCTGTCTCTGTCCCTGCCTCTGTCTCTGTGTCCGTCTCTGTCCCTGTCTCTGTCTCTCTGCACTGTCTCTGACTCTGTCTCTGAATCTGTCTGTCTCTGTCTCTGTCTCTCTGTCCCTGCCTCTGTCTCTGTGTCCGTCTCTGTCCCTGTCTCTGTCTCTCTGACACTGTCTCTGACTCTGTCTCTGAATCTGTCTGTCTCTGTCTCTGTCTCTCTGTCCCTGCCTCTGTCTCTGTGTCCGTCTCTGTCGTCTCTGTCTCTTTGTCACTGTCTCTGACTCTGTCTCTGAATCTGTCTCTGTCTCTCTGACACTGTCTCTGACTCTGTCTCTGAATCTGTCTGTCTCTGTCTCTGTCTCTCTGTCCCTGCCTCTGTCTCTGTGTCCGTCTCTGTCACTGTCTCTGTCTCTTTGTCACTGTCTCTGACTCTGTCTCTGAATCTGTCTCTGTCTTTGTCTCTCTGTCCCTGTCTCTGTCTCTGTGTCCCTGTCTCTCTGTCCCTGTGTCCCTGTCTCTGTCTCTCTGTCACTGTCTCTGCCTCTGAATCTGTCTCTCTGTCTCTGTCTCTGTCTCTCTGCCCCCGGCCCCCGGCACCTCACCTTGAACTCGGGGCTGAGCTGCACGGAGATGCTGGTCTTCCGGTCCCAGAGCAGCACGAGGCCGACGTCGGTGTCCACCACCAGGAAGATGCCCATCTGGCGGACGGAGTACGGCGCCTCCTGCCCGGCGTCCTCCCCGATCACCTCCACCTTCCCGGCGCTCAGCTTCAGCTCATAGCTCTGCGCGGCAAGGGGTGGCTCAGGCCCGGCCGAGGCCCCCGGGCCCTGCTCTGGGAGACCCTACACTCACCCCCAGGAAGAGCTTTATGGCCTTGGAGCAGGTGGTGCCCGTCGTGCCGCAGGGGACGTTCTCGGTGACCACACGGAAGGCCTCCTGGGCGCCGCTGCTCCCGCCACAGTGGTCCTGCAGGGGGAGGCCGTCAGAAGCCGGGCCCTCACGCACCCGGGAGGGCAGGTGGGGCCGACCTGCGTGCACCCCAGGGCCGCCGCCTGTCGGGGGGGGCACGTGGGCCACCGTGAGGACCACGGGAGCCGGGGAGGCGCCGGCGCACCTGCACCAGCGTGTACTCGCAGTCGCCGCTGAAACTGTAGCGCTGCCCATCGAACGTGAGGTAGTGGCC
>NW_012155057.1:7932-8785 GCF_000956105.1 Propithecus coquereli | reverse complement strand
ACCTGGCCTCAGGCGATCCTCCTGCCTCAGCCTCCCAAAGAGTTGGGACTATAGGCATGCACCACCACGGCCAGCTGATTTTTCTATTTTTTGTAGAGATGGGATCTCACTCTTGCTCAGCTGGCCTCGAACTCCTGGGCTCAAGTGATCTTCCTGCCTTGGCCTCCCAGAGTGCTAGAAACCACCAAGCGCAGCCTGTGCTTTGCTTTATTGAGCTCTGTAGATACTGCATTTTTTAAAAAATTGAAAGTTTGTGGCAACTCTGCGTGAAGCAAGTCTCTTAGCACCATTTTTCCAACGACATGTGCTCACTTTGTATCTCCGTGTCACATTTTGGTAATTCTCACAATATTTCAAAATTTTTCGTTATCATATATGTTATGGTGATCTATGATTAGTGAAATTTGATGTTACTTTTGTAATTTGGGGGGCACCACAAACCACACCCATAAAAGATGGTGAACCTAATAAATACTGCATGTGTTCTGACTGTACCACCAGCTGTACGTTCCCCCCATCTCCCTCACCCTCCTCAGGCCTCCCTGTTCCCTGAGACATATTATTGAAATTAGGCCAATTATAATAATAACCCTCCAATGGCCTCTAAGTGTTCAAGAGAAAGGAAGAGTCTCAACGTCTTGTCACTTTAAATTAACAGCTAGAGGGCCAGGCGCGGTGGCTCACGCCTGTAATCCTAGCGCTCTGGGAGGCCAGGCGGGCGGATTGTTTGAGCTCAGGAGTTCGAGACCAGCCTGAGCAGAGCGAGACCCCGCCTCTACTAAAATTAGAAAGAAATTAATCGGCCAACTAAAAATATATAGAAAAAAATTAGCCGGGCATGGTGGCGCATGCC
>NW_012155057.1:2009-2560 GCF_000956105.1 Propithecus coquereli | reverse complement strand
CATGCTATATATAATAAGCACATCTAAGAGGCAGGAAAGAGATCTTTTGTACAACTTCGTTGCCTTTTTGATAGGAACATTTTTAGGTTCCTAGTCCTGTAATTCTGTTCTTTTCTTGGAAAAAGAAAGTAATACATTTTTCTTCTATGAAGGATTTCCTCAGCACACCATTGCTTCTTTGTCTGATCAAGATGCAAAACCCTCTTTCAGCATGGCGTAAGTAAAGACCTTGAAATCATCAGTGATAATGTTTTTACATTTTTAATTCCTTCCTCTAAGTTATAAATTTAAAAGATGGGCTTGAAATGTCATGGCTTTTATAAAAGATTACCTTCTATGTAGCTGTAAAAAGGAATGATGACTCTATAATTCTATGGCATGATCTTCAGAATATATTACTAAGCAAAACAGTAAGATACAAGTTTGTACTATCTAAGAAGAGAATGGAGATGTGAGCAAGTTGATTTAGAAATATTTAAATATTTAAGGTTTTTTAAAAAAGATAGTTATTTTGAAAATGTACATTTTCAGATGATAAAACTTTTATAGAA
>NW_012155057.1:0-419 GCF_000956105.1 Propithecus coquereli | reverse complement strand
GAGACAAAAATAAAAACATAGTATAAGTAAGCTATAAGATGTACTCACAGATTTCTAAATAGACTTTTAAATAGGTTTTAAAATAGACTCAAGATTTTAAGATCAAGATAGCATACTTTCTTTAGCTCTAACTTTTTGTATCTTGTTATATCACCTTTTTAAAGTAATGTTTTTCCCCCACAGGCATTTGGATAGCAGTACTGAGCCAGGGCTTACATTAGGAGGCTATTTCTGTCCACAGTGTCGGGCAAAGTACTGTGAGCTACCTGTTGAATGTAAAATCTGTGGTAAGAAACCAACTATTCATTATTCAGTAAATTAATCTTGAATAACTTCTTATCTATATTGTTGCCAAAATAAATGTAAATACAGTTTTGCCTATGTTTCTTGATTTAATCTGTGCAAAGAGAAATAGATTA
>NW_012155056.1:6729-7781 GCF_000956105.1 Propithecus coquereli | reverse complement strand
TCATTCTTCATTGTTTTCTGGTTGTTTTGTTGATATTTTGTTTCTTTCTTCCTCCCTGACTCCTGGTGGTATAGCCATACTGTTACCCCCAGTGTTCCCCACGAGGTTAAACCAGAATGATCTTCCTGGGAAGTGTCTCAAAACGCTAAAGAAACTTGATCACTGCCTCTGGTTCTCTCTTCCTTCTATAGAAACATGGGCCCAGGGAA
This sequence comes from Propithecus coquereli, assembly GCF_000956105.1. Lineage (NCBI taxonomy): Eukaryota > Metazoa > Chordata > Mammalia > Primates > Indriidae > Propithecus > Propithecus coquereli. The sequence goes on along the minus strand of NW_012155056.1, from coordinate 7,572 downwards.
AACCTTTTCATCTGGCATTGTGCCTAGATGGGGAGGAGCAGGGCAGTTGAAGTTAGACCATTATTCTTACTGTTCTATTTCAGTGTTCATTTAGTTCTGTGAATCACATGGCTGTCTCAGACTTTTTCCAAGTATTGGGATTTTAAAAAAAGATGTTCTGGTCTGTGAATAGTTAATAATTTAACTTTCTGTGGGGCACAGTGGAGCCTGAGACTCTCTATCCCACTATCTTGCTGATGTCACCCCACTAATCACTATACTTAGGCAGTCCAGTGAAACACAAATGGCACTTCAATAATACTACAATGGATGTTATACCTAGATTATCTTTATTTACCCCCAATACCTTCAAAAAATGCTTGAAAACATGTTAAATTAACTTTAATTTCTGTCCTGTGGGCTCATAATCTAAATTACTAGCACCAAACAAAGAAAAATGAAATAAATGATGTTTAAATGACTTCTAATTAAACTAATAGGTTTCAGCTGTGTCCATATTAGCATTGAGTCAAGAGAAAACAATGTATGTAAAATATTCTGAATAAAACTTTGTGAACATAAAAGATTTCCATTTACATTAACTATTTATATTAACTGCAGAATGTAAATTCTGTTTATTATTTGCATAAACTGCAGAACTGCTTCTGGGAGTGACTGAATATGATAAATTATAACTCTATTACCAGATAACATATTAGAAAAAATGCTAGAGTGGGAACGAGACTACTTTTGGTTTTCTTTTCTTCCTGTAGAAATCATGGGTCCAGGATCTTCCATTAATAAGCTATGTGATTTTAGGAAGTCACTTAGCCTTTAGGAGCCTGTGTTATGGACTCACCCATT
>NW_012155056.1:3544-4289 GCF_000956105.1 Propithecus coquereli | reverse complement strand
ATCTGTTGATATCATCTGAGTGCAAGCTTTTTTTTTTCTTCATAGAACATGAAAGGGGGAAATAAAAATATCCTTTTTAAAAGGAAAGGATAAGAAAAATTTCACAGAAATTTTTTTTTTTTAATTTACAATTTAGTTTGAGCTGTTAGTTTCCTAGCTCACTGTAAATAGCATCAGTACTTACTAGACAGGAATGTATACTTTCCTAGCTAAGGCTAAGGATTGCAGGCAGAAGAACATGTGATGGAGAGAGTACGCATCATGCCTCTGCACCATGAGCCTAGCCAACTCTTCACTGCAGTTAAAGGCCTCCCAGTCATAAACAGATACATCATAATCACCTGCTTTTAAAAAATAGGAATTCTTATGCCTTAGATCTTGTTCACATTCAGGTTATCGTTTTATTTATATATAGCACAGGTCTAGGGACAGTATATGAGAAGCTCTAAACTCAGTAAAGATGACATTTTTCTCCCACTTCTACATTTTTTTTTTTTTTTGAGACAGGTCTTGTTCAGTAGCCTATAGCAGCATCATCCTTGTTCAATGCAACCTCAAATTCCTGGGCCCAAGAGATCCTCCTGCCTCAACCTCTAGAATAGCAGGGACTACAGGCTAATTTTTCTATTTTTTTATAGAGACAGGGCCCCAATATATCGCTCAGGCTGGTCTCAAACTCCTGGACTCAAGAGATCTTCCCGTCTGGGCCTCCCAAAGCGCTAGGATAACAAGCATGAGCCACCAT
>NW_012155056.1:0-1364 GCF_000956105.1 Propithecus coquereli | reverse complement strand
GGGCTGATAACCAGAATCTATCTAGAACTCAAAAAAATCAACAAGAAAAAATCAAACAACCCCATCAACAAATGGGCAATGGAAATGAACAGAAACTTTTCAAAAGAAGACAGAATAATGCACTATGAATTTTTAAAATACCTTTTTGAAATACGAACATACCAATTATCCTCAGCAAACAAATTTTGTTCACAGTTTATCCCGACTAAAAATAAAATTACTCAGAAATTAGAAAAGATTAGAGGTTTAGAACTCTAGTCATGAAGTTAGCATGTATGCTTACATTCTGAAAATACCTCTGTGCTGACTCATAATGAAAGAACTACTTCATCAGCAATATAAAAGAGTACAAACATAGAGCATTTATTCCTTTCAAGTACATATGCCATCTTTGTTCTCACCATTTTTAAGAAATTAATCTCCACATATACTTTGTTTTTTTTTTCTTCTTCCCTTAGTTACATTTTGCTTCAACCTTTTCAAATGTATCATTGTCCACTAAGTGCCTACTGTACAAAAACCCTGTATTAAGTTTGAGGAATATTCACAGGAGGGCACATGTCATTTTCCATGCCTCTTGGCCATGTGTGGAGCAGTGTATATCAAACTGTAAGTTATACCTTGAACCATTCGTAGGTTATGAAATCAATTTAAAGAGTGAGTATCAGAGTTTTAAGTCATGGAATGTACTAGAAATGAATAGGACAGATCACACGCACAAAGAAACAACATTTCATGCATAAGGATAAAGGGTAATTATTGTTCAGTGATTCCATGTGTGTATGTGGGAATGTGTGTGTGTGTGTGTGTGTGTGTGCAGTAGGTTGCAATGTGAAATATATTGCTCACTCTGCATCATATTCACAAAGTTTTAAAGGCCACTTTAATATCGGAAATGAGATCCAGTTACAGTCTTCATAATGGAGAAATCTACTCTATCATCACAATGCAAAATAGAATTTCTTTTTATAATCCAATATAGTGACAGACAGCTTTTCCTTCCTATGGATAAGCATACCATAATAGAAGTTTTTAGTAGTTTATGTGACCAGTTTGTTTATTCAGCCATTTTTATATGGATTTTTAATCACATGGTACTCTTTAAAAAGTTTACAGAAAGTATACCACACTGTTCATTGCATTTATGAGCAGATCATAAAAATGAAAATCTTTTAATTACAGTAGAAGCTGACCTCAATATGAGATTTAATATCTCACAACATCAGCAACTTCACCTCCTTGCTATTTGGGCTATTTGGCCAAATAAGAGCAAAGGTAGTCAAATAAAATTTTCAATTGAAATAGATTTAATAATATACCTGTATTATCTCAATCCACATCAATTATTTATGAATCTGACCTAA
>NW_012155055.1:4637-5321 GCF_000956105.1 Propithecus coquereli | reverse complement strand
AGAAAAACCATATTTTTATAAAATGGCCTAAGAGATAAAGAAAATACCTGAATCTCAGTGGGAAAAATCATTTATTTAGAACCAAATAGTGGTGAAACTAAAAATCTGCTACCAACAAGTCTGCTGTATCCTGTAGGGAGATAAGAAATCAGGAGAGTAAAGGTGACACTAGAAACTGCTAAGGCCTTATGCAGTTGCAGGAGATGTGTGCAGTGAAAACTGAGTTGATGGTCTCTACAACCATCTGATCTTCCTGGATACAGTTCTTTTATGAAGATTCAGTACGAGGTTATGTTACAATTTTTATTCCATCTAAAAACAATGGTACAGTCACCATTTTAAATGGTACATTTACAGTGAGACTCCTCATAGCAACATACATTGTATGTAGGTTAATAATATAGTAAGTATTTTTCTCACATAGTGTGTTTCAAACTGTAACTATGACTCTTAGCTGTCTTGAAGTTAATTGCTTCTCTACAATGTTTACTTGTATGTTGAGTTGCTTATATTCATGCCAATATGAATATTTTTGCAGTTAGTTTTGACAGAATGTGGCTGGCACATGGCTATATTAAGGAATAGAAAGATGGCCAGTGAGAAAGGATGAGATTTAAAAGTTACAATCCAAAGGACTCGTGTGCAGGGGGCTGGCTTTGCTTTCGGTTGTTGATTATTTCATGA
>NW_012155055.1:2697-3112 GCF_000956105.1 Propithecus coquereli | reverse complement strand
CTATATTGTGTATATTTTACATGATTTCTGAAACTCTAAAAATTTTGGCACAAGTTAAAGTTGGCATACTAGAGAATAAGAAAACAAAGTTCACTTTTATACCTATTTGCACAAATATGGTTAGCTTTTACATCCATTGTACATGTGTGGTATTAGAAAAAGTAATAAAGAATTTAATCCTGGTTACCTTTTAGGTACTATATATCAGCAGATGTCTTTGTTAAACAATTGTTGCTATAGTCTTTTTATATTTCAGTTCAAGTTCACTAACTCTTCAGTAGTGGTCCTTCTCTTTCTAGATCAGTATCTGGCATGTAATCTGCTTAAATCTTTCTCTACAACTCACAAATAATCACCAGTTTTCTACCACCATGTGTCTTTCTTAAAGCCAGTCCCCAAATAAACCACAGAGAAG
>NW_012155055.1:0-1357 GCF_000956105.1 Propithecus coquereli | reverse complement strand
GACAAAGTTAAACATTTCAGGAGAGAAACTGAAATTTTTATAAAAAGCTAAATTGAAGTTATAGAGGAAGAAAAATGCAGTAGCTATAATTAAGAATTTAATAGAATGGATTAATTCTGGTGGGAATGGAGCTGCTCCCCTGAGAGTGGGTTGTTATTAATATAAAGCCAGGACGCACCTCAGATTTCCTTCTGTTTGCACTTGTCTGCTTCTCCTTTGACTTTCTCTGTCTACTTATGGCACGGCACGAATGTCCTCACCAGAATCCAGGGCCATGACCTTGAACTTCTCAGCCTGCCAAATGTAAGCTAAATAAACCTATTTTCTTTATAAATTACCTAGTCTCAGGTATTCTTTTATAGCAACACAAAATGGACTAAGACAAATGTCTTTCCAACATGTACGTGAAAGAAAAATATATTCAAACAAATAAAAACAGAAAGCATATATCACCATCAGACACAAATAAAACAAAAGATCATAAAGTGTTTTTCAGGTGGATGGCAAATACTTGACAGAAGTTTGGACATGCAGGAAGCACTATTTGAAGGGACATTTGGATAATATTAACTGCTTAAAGTAAAAATAATGATGTCTTATAGGGTTTAAATGTAGAGAAATTTCATTCATAGCATATCAGTTATGAGTAGGGATAAATAGAATTAAAGTATTCTAAAATCTTTGCATTGTCTGATAGAGGTGGGTTTAATTAAGTTTTTGGAAGAATGCATGTTGTTATCTGGAGAGCTATTGTCAAAATGTGGCCTACAAATCTAAGGGGTTCCCAAGACACTTTCAGTAAATCCATGACAAAATTATTTTCCCTTTTCCCTAATTAGCATTTGATCTGATATACAGATGACATGATGAGTAAAATTCCTTTCCTCTTGGCCCAAATCAAGGCAGTGACACCGCAATGTGTACTAGTTTTCATTGTAATTTTTCTATGCCAGGGGAGAGCAAAATTTTTTTTCTGTAAAGATTCAGAAAGGAAATGTTCTAGGTTTTGCAGGCCATATGGTCTCTGTCTCAACTACTAAACTCTGTATTTGAAGAGCAAAAACATCTGTAGATAATACGTAAATAAGTGGGCATGGCTATGTTTCAATAAAACTTTATTTTAAAAATATAGCTGTGGGTTAGGTTTGATTGGAGGGCCATAGTCTGCTAACCTCTGTTCTATGTCACATATATGCAATAAAAACAAGTAATACACACATACATACACAGAGATTTACTTAAGAATGCCCTTGCTGCACCAGTAGAAATTATGGATTTTATTAAATCTTGACCCGTAAGCACACATCTTTTTGGTATTCGTTGTGAGATAACAGGAAGTAAATATGAAGCCTTTTGT
>NW_012155054.1:14587-14897 GCF_000956105.1 Propithecus coquereli | reverse complement strand
TGTTGAGTCCCTTTGTTTTATTTCCATTTTTCATCAACTATAGTTTGAGGTGAATTTCCTTAGACTCTATGATCAATTTTGTCCCCTTACATAAAGTTAAACTAAAAAGAGTGCAAATACTTCTCCATGAAGAACTAGTCACACTACTTGTAGAGTATGCCTCAACCAGTGGCCTACATCTCTCTGAGATAGCTTTAGACCCATAAGGCTAAAAGTTATATCCTGATAGGGGGCAATATCTACATAGGGGACCTATCAAAAGCTAAGATTCCTCTTCTAGAATCCAACAAAATGGGTTTTCTATAAGAAC
>NW_012155054.1:11339-12403 GCF_000956105.1 Propithecus coquereli | reverse complement strand
CTTAACAGAATTAACTAATATAAATGAATTACTACTTATTTTTCTTTTCTTTTATAGTTCATCATTTAAGAAATCCTCCTACCCTAACATTATGAGATATGTATGTATTGGACAATTCTATATATTCTTATGTGTAACTCTCTTTTTTCTTTCTCTATTTTTTCAATTATCTTCTCTCATTTGGTAGTTTCCCTTTCACACTATTAAAGCTATCTTTTCTTAACTGAATTAACTAATTTAAATGAATTTCTACTTATTTATCTTTTCTTTTATAGTTCATCATTTAAGAAATCCTCCTACTCTAACATTATGAAGGCATTCTCCAATGATTTCTTCTAGAAAATTGTTGCTCTTAGACTTCCACATGTATGTCTAAAATCCATTGTAAATTAAATTTTATAAGTGGTGTAAGGTTGGTACAGATTAATTTATTTTTCAAATGGATATCCAATTGATAAAATCATTTAACAAAACCATCATCTTTTTCACACTAAATTGCTATGACATCTTTATGATAAATCAGGTGATCATTTATATGGGTCAGTTTCTGGATATCTATTCTGTTCTATTGGCCTATTTATTTTTACATTAGCACCACACTGTTCTAGTCACTGCACTTTTAGAATAAGACTTGGTCTCTGTATAACTCAGCCAGATCTGTTCTTTTTCAAGACTGCCTTGCTATCTTGCTTGTCTTCTGCATTTTCATACATGTTTTAGAATCAGCATGCCAGTCACCTCTCTCCCATTAAATAAAAAGAAGTAAAAGAAAATATCTTTCTGTTATTTTGATTTAGAGAATACTGTATTAGAGATCAAGTTGGGAAAACTAACACCTTAATAACGTTGGGCCCTCCAATGCAAGAACTTGTTGCATCCCTCCATTTATTTGGATTAAAAATTTTTCTCAGCAGTTACAATGTAGAGGGCTTGGATGTTTTTCATGAGGACTATTCATAAGTATTTGGGGAGTTTATTTATGTAATCATAAATGTTATTTTTTGATTTATCTCTTAAGATTTGTTGATAATTTATATGCAATTCTTTTTTGTATATTGATTTAT
>NW_012155054.1:0-875 GCF_000956105.1 Propithecus coquereli | reverse complement strand
GTCATCAGAGAAATGCAAATCCAAACTACAACGAGATATCATCTCACTGCAGTTCAACAACAACATAAAAAAGACAGGCAATAATGAATGCTGGCGAGGATATGAAGAAAGAACCCTCGTGAACTGTTGGTGGGAATGTAAATTAGTGTAACCACTATGGATAACAGTATGGAGGTTCCTCAAAAAACTGAAAACAGAACTACCATAGGACCCAGAAATCTCCTGCTGGGAATATATCCAAGGAAAGGGAATTCAGTATATCAAAAAGATGTCTGCACTACCATGTTTATTGCAGCACTAGTCACAATAGCCAAGATATGGAATCAACCTAAGTGTCCATCAAGGGATGAATGGATGAAGAAATTATGGTACATATACCCAATGGAATGTTATATAGCCACAAGAAAGAATGAAATCCTGCCATTTACAGTAGTATGGATGAAACTGGAGAACATTATGTTAAGTAAAATAAGCTAAGCACAGAAAGACAAATCTCGCATATTCTCACTCATATGTGGGAGTTAAATATTAAAAACAATTGATCTCATGGAGACAGAGAATATAATGATGGTGACTAGAGGCTGAGAAGTGTAGCAGGAAGTGGGGATAAAGTGGGGATGGTTAATGGGTACAAAAACGTAGTTAGATAGAAAGAACAACATGTGATAGCCCAATGAAGTGACTATAATCAACAATCAGTTAGGGTATACTTTAAAAGAGTGGAATTGGAATGAAATTGGAACGTTCCTAACACAAAGAAATGATAAGTGCCTGAGGTGAGAGTTACCCCAATTATCCTGCTTTGATTAATTTACATTGTGTGCCTGTATTAAAACATCACGTGTACCCTATAAAGATATACAACTATTATGTAC
>NW_012155053.1:20280-22410 GCF_000956105.1 Propithecus coquereli | reverse complement strand
CAAGCTCTTTTTTAATTTTATTTTTTAGAGACAGGGTCTCACTATGTTGCCCAGGGTGGCCTTAAACTCTTGGGCTCAAGGGATCCTCCACCTCAGCCTCCCAAGTAGCTGGAACGACAGGCACATGCCACCACACCCAGCTATCCCTCAAGCCCTTTTATAAGGCATCAATCCATTCATAAGGGCAGAACCCTCATGATCTAATCACCTCCTAAAGGCCCCACGTCTCAATACTGCTGCGTCAGGGATTATTTCAACATGAGGTCGGGCATGGTAGCTCACTCCTTCAATCCCAGTGCTTTTGGAGGCCGAGGTGGAAGAATCACTTGAGGCCAGAAGTTTGAGGCTTCAGTGAGCTATGATCAGGCCACTGTAGTCCAGCCCGGGAGAGAGAGCAAGACCCTGTCTCTAAAAAGTAAAATAAAACACAAAAATTTAAAAGTTTCAACATGAATTTTGGAGGGGATACAAGCATTTAAAACATAGCAGAATCCAACTTCAAACATAGCATTTTGACCTCCATAGCACAATCCCTATCCTTACGGCTTTTACAGTCCATTGGAACAAGTAGGTGCAAACTCAGAAGATCATAAAAAAAAAAAAAGAAGTTGATAGGGATGAAAACGTATATTTGGGCTGCCTTATATAGTTAAGGATTATACCTAGGGGACAAATAAAGTGCCCTGAGATGGGAGGATGGTAAGTGTAAACAGAGATCCTCTGTGATACTTGTTCTTTGTCTTCGCAGGGACATAGTTCCACCTATAGAAGTATCCATATCAAGAACTTGTGTTAATATTCTGGGTTCTGTTTAATTTTTAGGGTATCAAGAACATGCTCAAGTCTTCCATGTGTTTCCAGCAAATACAGACAGAGATGAGGAAAGACTAAACCCTACTAATTACTCATTGGAAGCCTCAGAACAAAATGCTTCCCAAGAACTGATGACCAAAATATCCACCCATAATACAAGTAAGCTTAGAAAATCTCTTCTTACAATCCTGACATAATGGAAGCTTCCCTGAACCACCCAACATCTGATAAAACCAGCACAAAGAGCAACAACTCTGCATTTTTTTACTTTGAGTCCTGTCAACCCCCTTCTCTAGCCTTACTGCTATTACTCATAGCCTATACTATGGTCTTAATTGTGGGCCTTTTTGGAAACCTCTCTCTCATCATCATCATCTTTAAGAAGCAGAGACAAGCTCAGAATGTCACCAACATACTGATTGCCAATCTCTCCTTCTCTGACATCCTGGTGTGTGTCATGTGCATCCCTTTTACTGTCATCTACATTTTGATGGACCACTGGATATTTGGGGACACCATGTGCAAACTAACCTCCTACGTGCAGAGTGTCTCAATCTCTGTATCCATATTCTCACTTGTATTAATTGCTGTTGAAAGACATCAGCTAATTGTGAACCCCTGTGGCTGGAAGCCCAGTGTATCTCATGCCTACTGGGGCATCACATTGATTTGGCTATTTTCTCTTCTGTTATCTATTCCCTTCTTCCTGTCCTATCAACTCACCAATGAGCCCTTCCACAATCTCTCTCTCCCCACTGACCTCTATGCCCACCGGGTGGCCTGTGTAGAGAACTGGCCCTCCAAAATGAACCAGCTCCTCTTTACCACCTCTCTGTTTATGGTCCAGTATTTTGTCCCTCTGGCCTTCATCCTCATCTGCTACCTGAAGATTGTCATCTGCCTCTGCAGGAGAAATGGGAAGGTCAACAGGAAGAGGGAAAATGATGGCCGGCTCAGTGAGAACAAGAGGATCAACACAATGTTGATTTCCATCGTGGTAACCTTTGGAGCCTGCTGGCTGCCCTTGAATATCTTCAATGTCATCTTTGACTGGCATCCTGAGGTGCTGATGAGCTGCCACCATGACCTGGCATTTGCAGTTTGCCATTTGGTTGCTATGGTTTCTACATGTATAAACCCTCTCTTTTATGGCTTTCTCAACAAAAATTTCCAAAAGGACCTGGTGGTGCTTATTCACCACTGCTGGTGCTTTGCACCTCGGGAAAGATATGAAAATATTGCCATCTCCACTATGCACACAGATGAATCTAAGGGATCTTTAAGAATGGCTCACATACCAACAGGTATATAAAAATT
>NW_012155053.1:6074-6775 GCF_000956105.1 Propithecus coquereli | reverse complement strand
CTTTAATAAATAAGCTGGCTTTAAAATTATTGGTAAAAATGAAAATGTCTTCAAAATTTTCAAGAAACATTTTTGCCTGAGTTTATTGGTCAGTTTTATATTTGTCTCTACTAGATATTGTAAGGCATCAGGGTTTGACACGAAGATTATAAAACCATAAACCCAGCCTAAAATAGAACAATCTGGTCTGGCATATAGTAAGGTATCAGTAAATATTAACCATTATTGTTGCCTTTAGATTATTTTAAAAAAGATAAATCTGTAATTTAAAAAGCTAAGAATTATCATTAAATAACAGAGTAAGAATAAACATAAAACAAATGGCAAAATAATACTCCTATACTTAGATCATAAGTAAGCAGGTTTATTTACTGTGAATACTATTTATATCACTGTGGTTATTAATTACATATAAGTAAAAATAAATACCATTTTATTGAGTACCTACTCTTTAAAACCTTTACAAACACTGTCTCAATTAATCCTCACAACAACCCTCTACAGTAGTGATAATAATGCCAAAAACAACAGCTAATACCTACCAAGTACTTATTATGTGTCATGCATGATTCTAGGTAACAGCCTATTAATCACTATAAAGCCCTGTGAAGTAGGGGACTTTTCATTTTATTTCCTCATTATACAGACAATATAATTGAGTTAAACAGAGGTTAAATAACTTGTCTAAGGTTACATAACTA
>NW_012155053.1:0-609 GCF_000956105.1 Propithecus coquereli | reverse complement strand
TACAGTGAGCTATGACTGCACCAACACACTCCAGCCTGGGCAACAGAGCAAGACCCTGTCTCTAGAAAAAAATAATAATAATAAAATAAAACATGAAATATAAAACCCATTCTAATACACCCTCCATTATATCCACTTATGAGCTACATGACATGGGAAAGTTACTTAACCTTTTTAAGCTTCAGTTTCCTTAACTGTAAAAGGTGATAAAAATGTAGCTAATTTTTAGTACTTTATATGGATTAAATTGGATGTTATATGTCACTGCCCTCATCATAGTGCTTGGTACAAAATAAGCATTCAATAAATAATAGCTATCATTATTATTATCTCTTGCTGCACTAAGACGTATCAATAGTGAATTCCATACATTTTTTAAATGAGGGGCCACTATAGTTTATGATCTTCTTATCCCTTCCTTCCTCCATATCTCCTTTCTTTAGGACAAAGACAACAAAATCTGAAACTTCCCCTCTAAAATTCTGTGGAATAACACACCCAACAGCATAAGCCAGGGGAGAAAGAGCTTGGCTCTCCTTCCCAGTGAGAGTCATTGCTGTGATCTGGAAAAACGGAGGCACCACTTTCGTCATTTTCAGAATATAGCAC
>NW_012155052.1:18050-19435 GCF_000956105.1 Propithecus coquereli | reverse complement strand
GGTCTCGCTCTTGCTCAGGCTGGTCTCAAACTCCTGACCTTGAGCGATCCACCCGCCTCGGCCTCCCAGAGTGCTAGGATTACAGGCGTGAGCCATCGCGCCCGGCCTATGATTGTTAAATAAGTTTATGTAAAGCTACTAGTATTCCTTATTTTAAGGATTTGGGGGGTTTTCCCCATATTTTTATATCTTTGAAATCAGAACGTGTCATGCTATTGTCAGTACCCCATAGTTTAGTTGGCGGTTTTACATTTTCTTTCCTAGTGGTATACAGAATGATGATGTGTTTTATAATTGATGGCATCTTAAGCTTGATGAAATTTGGTAATACCTAGCAGAACCTCAACAATGCTAGCTTCATCTCCTTCCTCCGCACCCACATCTATTCATACACTATCCTATGGACAGGCAACAGCTCTTTCGGATGTAAAACGGAAATACCACCAAATACATTCAAAGTACTTAGAATTTTGTCATACAGTATATGCCCAATAAATAGGAACTGTTGCTATAGCTATTCTGAATTTATTCAACAAATATCTGAGTACCTACTGTGTGCCTGCCACCATTCTCAACACTAATATAGCAATAAACAAAACAGGTTAACTCCCAGCCCCCAAAGAGTTTATGTTCTATTAGCACATACAATTCTATGGTACAATAAACGAAAAGTCAAAATTCACAACTGAGTCAGCATATTGTCCCAAAGGCTCCAAAAGCTAAGCTAGTAAAAGCTACTGAAACACAACTTAGACAAACTATCAGGGAAAACCTTACCAAAAGAGAAGTCCTGGAAGCAGGGCATCCAAGCTTTTTTCCCTCTAAAGGTTTGGGAAAAATAGAACAGATGCTGAAAAGTTAAAGGGGGTTGGGGAGGTGGGGAGATAACATCTTTGGTTTCTAAAAACAATACATATTTGCTTCATTTGAAAGACAGGAATAATAATAATTTTGGTTATTTATGAAACACAAACTTCTCTCTGGAGGCAGAGTAAATTATATTTTTAAAAATGATCTTACAATATGTGTCTGCAAATCATTTTTGCAAAGCTCTTATAATTGTAGTTAAAGATTTGAGCATCAGACTCTCTTGGAAAGAATGTAATAGCCCAGGTTCACCGCTATTCTCCAACCCAAATAAATTAATATTACACATTTTCTTCATTTCTAAAATCACATCATGAATGACTATAGCATTCCCAGACCCAAAGACTTGTGTCCAGTCAACTAATGGTCATCTAAACAGGACATTTTAATCCTTTTGAGACAGGGTCTTGCTCTGTTACCCAGGCTAATGTGCAGTGGCATCATCATACCTCACTGCAACCTCGAATTCCTGGGCTCTAGCAATCCTCCTGCCTCAATCCCCCCAGCCCCGTGGCCCC
>NW_012155052.1:16867-18000 GCF_000956105.1 Propithecus coquereli | reverse complement strand
TTGACAGCCAACTACCAGTTTATTTAAAAAAAAAAAAAAAAAAAAAAAACCACCACCATAAGGATATACTCAGCAAAATCTAGATAGACAGTCAAGAAACTCTACAGGACAGAAAACAAATCGGAAAAAAAAGAGATGACGGAGGAAGCCATATTAAAAGAGACTTAAGATACATAACAACCAAACTGCAATGTGTAGATTTCATTTGGATCTGATTCAAACAAACTAAAAAATAAGAAGTAGAGCCGGGTGCAGTCGTTCACACCTGTATGTAATCCCAGCACTTGGGGAGGCCAAGGTGGGAAGATCCCTTGAGGCCAAGAGTTTGAGACTAGCCTAGGCAACATAGCAAAGATGCTGTCTCTATAAAGAAATTCAAAAATTAGCCAGGCATGGTGGCACACGCATGTGATCCTAGCTATTCAGGAGGCTGAAGCAGGAGGATCACTTGAGCCCAAAAGTTTGAGGTTACAGTGAGCTATGATCACACCACTAAACTCTAGCCTGGGCAAGAATGAAACCCTGAAACCTTGTCTCTTTAAACAAAAACAAACAAAAAAAGAATATAAAGAGAAGCAAGAGAGAACTAGAAACTGAATGGTGACTGTGTATTTGATGCTACTAAGAAATTAATGTAATGTTTCTAGATGTAATAATGGTATTATGGTTATGCTTTTTTTAAAAGACAATTCTTAACTTTTATAGATATTTAAGGAAATAATATGATGTCTGGTATTTGCTTCAAAATAATATGGCAGAAGGGAATAAACAGAGGTATCGATGAAAAAAAAACTGGTCATAAATTAGTCAATGGAGGCCAGGGACAACAGCTCATGCCTGTAATCCGAGTGATTTGGGAGGCCAAGGCAGGAGGATTGCTTGAGGCCAGGAGTTCAAGACCAGCCTGGACAACATAGCAAGACCCCCATCTCTAAAAGAGATATTAAAACAAAAAAATTAGCTGGGGGCCAGAGGCAGTGGCTCATGTCTGTAATCCTAACACTCTGGGAGGCCGAGGCGGGAGGATCGCTTGAGGTGAGGAGTTCAAGACCATCCTAAGCAAGAGCAAGACTTCGTCTCTACTAAAAATAGAAAAATTAGCTGGGCATCATGGCGTGCACCTGTAGTCCCAG
>NW_012155052.1:0-2892 GCF_000956105.1 Propithecus coquereli | reverse complement strand
AAAAAAAAAAAAAAAAAGAAAAAGAAAATTGATCAGGCTATATTTGTACACTTCTGTGAACATATGCTATCCATCAATATAAAGTTTACCAAAAATGTGGGAGAAATGCATTAAACTTAAATGCCTTTAAGTATATGCATGTATATATGCCTAGATTAGGGTAACAATGGTTGCCTCTGGGCAGGGGAGGTAGCTAGGAGACAGATGAGGAAGGCTGACTTACTTTCCACTGTATATATACTCTTGGAACCTTCTGAATTTGCCCCATGTGCACCTGTTAATTATTTCAGAAAATACTTTTTAACTGAGACCATTTGCAACTACAAGTCTGTATGAGTCAAGATTTTATTAATGTAGAAATAAACTAGAAGTACAGATGGGAAAAAGTTTAAAAACCCAGACTACTAAATGATATAATGTACATTAATCATACTGTCCAGGCACACAGGCACTGAAATAGCTTTTATTATCAATATTATCAAATCAGTAAATGGTAGCTTTTCTATGGTACACTCAGACAATGGAATATTATGCAGCACTAAAAAGAAATGAGCTATCAACCCATGAAGAGACATGAAGGAAACTTAAACACATATTACTAAGTGAAACAAGCCAATCTGAAAAGACTACCTACTGTATGATCCTAACTACCATGACATCCTGAAAAAGGCAAAACTCTGAAGACAATAAAAAGATCAGTGGTTGCCAGGGGTTAGTGGAGAAGAAAGGATAAACAGGCAGAGCAGGGGAAGGGGGGAAGAGGGGATGGGCGAAAACCTACTTAATGGTTACAATGAATACTATTTGGGTGATGGGCACAGTTACAGCCCTGATTCAAGCATTACAAACATGATCCATGTAACCAAAAACATCTGTACCACTGTAATATTTTGAAATTAAAAAAAAAAAAAACAGGCAGAACACAGAGGACTTTTAAGGCAGTGAAACTACTACTCTGTATGAACTATAATAGTATATACATGTCATTATAAATTTTTCCAAACCCATATAATACACAAAATCAAGAGTGAACCCTAATGTAAACCATAGACTCTGGGGTATAATCATGTGCCAATGTAGGATCATGGATTGTAACAAATGTACCACAGTTGTGGGTGATGTTGATAATGGGGGAGGCCATGCATGTGTTGGGGCAGCGAGTACATGGAAAATCTTTGTACCCTTAAGACAGATGTTGATACAGACATATAGACATACCACAAATATATATTCAAAAAAGAAAAAAAAACTCTTGTAACTCAGTAACAAAAACACAACCTGATTTTCAAAAGAAAGGAGTAAGAGGAGAACAGGAAAGTATAAGGGGGCAAAAGAGGCTGGGTCCAGTGGCTCATGCCTGTAATCCTAGCACTCTGGGAGGCCAAGGCAGGAGGATCACTTGAGGTCAGGAATTCGAGACCAGCCCCAGCAAGAGCCAGATCCTATCTCCACAAAAAAAAAGAAAAATTAACCAGGTGTGATGGCACACTTGACTGTAGTTCCAGCTATTTGGGAGGCTGAGGCAGGAGGATAGCTTAAGCCCCGAAATTTGAGGTTGCCGTGAACTATTATGACACCACTGCGTTGTAGCCGGCACAACAGAGCAAGACTCTGTCTCAAAAAAAAAAAAAAAAAAAAAAAAGTCTCTTGAATCACACCAAATGAATATTGATCTTATGCAAATCTTTTTAAAACTTTGTTTTAATTTTCTGAGCATTCTTCTATACTATATAAAAGTTTATTTACGTGGCACTGTAACTAAAAGAATGATTATGTATCTTCTCAGATGCATAATAATCTACTGAAATTTAAAAATCAAAATCATTTAAAACAGGAATTTTGGATCAGAATACTTTTAAATAATTTTGCAAGTTCAGTGTTTATGGCCACACTATTCAGGCAGAGATAAAACAGACGTACAGTACCTTAGATGTGCGAATTTATGCACTGCTCACTAGCAGCTGGCCAGATGCCATTTTATCATTGATAGAGTAGCTTCAAATTCCACTCCGAGTGCAACTGCAGTTGCACTGAATCCAGCAGTATAAGCATGCCTGCATGTTATTATGGGAAATAGTGGAAAATTTCACAGGCTGACATCCAGAACGTCTGCGGTTCTTTTTCATATTTCTTTCTTCCTGCAAAGGAGTTATTAGACCAGAAGTTGGATTTTTTCAAAGCTGGAAATTTCCACTGTTTTTTTAAACTAGTCTTCTTAAATGTAAATTGTAAAATGTTCCAAAATTCCAGCATGACAGAAAGAATATTCAGAGACAAAAGAATTAAAATATATATCTTCAAAATTAGGGTAAGAGGACTGTTAAGTCAATTAAGGTGAGTATCTCCTTTCTGGGAAAGGAAAAAAGTGTCCAGGGAGATAATTAGGCAGTTTAAGGTTATAATAATTTAATATAAATACTAAATGTGACAAATAGCACATTGTGAAACTGATATTTTCTCATTAGCTTATAGTGCAAGCATTCAAAAGCTAATTCAAGTCAGTACAACAGTTAAGCATAGAAACCATGAAAGAAAAAACAGTATATATCTTTAGAGCAAAAGGAATATACTCTACACTAATAGAGGTAAGCCATAAAGATTGGGTTTTTCAGTGAGAGTTAAAGAGGAAACAATGACAAAAGCTCAAAGAAAGATTAAGTACTTTTTGATAGATTTTCAGTAACTTTTCATTAGGATTATACCAGACCAACATATTCAATGTTTTTCATTTTCATTTGTAATAATAAATGAGGAAACAGACAAGGACTTATTTCCTCATTTTTAATAAAAATATTAAGTCCTGGAACATTTAAATTAAAAATTGCTTTTTTTTTGTTTGTTTTTTGAGACAGAGTCTGGCTCTGTTGCCCGGGCTAGAGCGCTGTGGCATCA
>NW_012155051.1:166695-167176 GCF_000956105.1 Propithecus coquereli | reverse complement strand
AGGCTACTGTTTTTGTAATATGTTGTACTAGTTTACTGAACTATTGTTCGTATTAGTTTTTTTTAGCAATTCCTTTGTGTTTTCAGATATACAATTATATCATCTGCAGATTGAGTCTTACATATTTGTTGTCATTTCTTCTGCCACTTTCAGTTGCCTTGGATTAAGCTCAACATAAATTTAATGAACATTACAGGCAATATTCTGCTTTTTAGTATTGTTTCTGGAAATGGTAGGAATCTCCCTTACATTTTCTATGAATATTAAAGACTGTTTTTTCAAGTTTGAAGATTTATCAATTCCTAATTTTGATGGTTTCAAATGAACAGTAATGCATGTTAAATTCTGCTATTTAGACATTTTTTCATCTATGAACATGATCATGCGACTGTTCTATTTATCTCTATGAAAATAATGAATCTTACCAGTGGATTTTCTTCTGCTAAATTACTCTAGATTTCCAGGGATAAACTGCCTTTTT
>NW_012155051.1:156756-157185 GCF_000956105.1 Propithecus coquereli | reverse complement strand
GATTGTTATTATATGATATCCAATTATTTTCTGCAAGTTACATTGCGCCACTATCAGACACGTACATGGAAATATGTTTACTGTCATGGTTTACATACATTTTACATTACCTATATTACTTCTTAAAACCCCTGACAGAGCGAAGTCCTAACAAACATATATTTTGATTTCTGAATGCTTTTCCAGGAAGATTTGTAAAGGTGGAGGAAAAACTAAAGGGCTTGTTTTTTTGTTTGTTTGTTTTTGTGTTAAATAACAGCCTATTTCATTAAGGTGGGTTTAAAGATTCTTTGATTTGTGATTGGTTTAAAAAAATGGAACTTTGGGCCGGGCGCGGTGGCTCATGCCTGTAATCCTAGCACTCTGGAAGGCCGAGGTGGGCTGATCGTTTGAGCTCAGGAGTTCGAAACCAGCCTGAGCAAGAGCGAG
>NW_012155051.1:155494-155983 GCF_000956105.1 Propithecus coquereli | reverse complement strand
TAAAAGATTTAAGCCATCAGTTAAGTAAATTGAGGACCTGCAGGTGTGGTTTAAGCTTTGTCTTGCATAGACTTACACCCCATTTGTGTGCAAGGAATATTTGCAAAAAGGGAGGGGCATGACGCTGCTTGTCGGACCACCCCTATCTTGACCAGCAACACGACTTAGGTTGCTTCTGGGGAAAGGGTCTTAAGATGTTATTTTAGTTCACAAGACTCCACCAGTTTTAAGTAAAATAAAAATAAATAAAGAAAAAATGTAGGACCAGGCGCGGTGGCTCACGCCTGTAATCCTACCACTCTGGGAGGCCGAGGCTGTTGGATTGTTTGAGCTCAGGAGTTCGAGACCAGCCTGAGCAAGAGCGAGACCCCGTCTCTACTGAAAATGGAAAGAAAATTAACTGGACAACTAAAAAATATATAGAAAAAATTAGCCGGGCATGGTGGTGCCTGTCGTCCCAGCTACTCGGGAGGCTGAGGCAGGAGGATC
>NW_012155051.1:150537-153805 GCF_000956105.1 Propithecus coquereli | reverse complement strand
AAAAATTATCTGGACAACTAAAAATATATAGAAAAAATTAGCCGGGCATGGTGGCGCATGCCTGTAGTCCCAGCTACTCGGGAGGCTGAGACAGAAGGATCCCTTGAGCCCAGGAGTTTGAGGTTGCTGTGAGCTAGGCTGACGCAGCGGCACTCACTCTAGCCTGGGCAAGAGTGAGACTGTGTCTCAAAAAAAAAAAAAAGAAATTTCATTGTAGCAGCAGTTCTGGCCCAGGTACTACTCACTCCCCCCTGAGAAACCCTCTATAAAACCCAAGGCTTTTCCCTCTCTCCGGGTGGACGCTTTTCGCCTCCACCCATCTGCCCCTAGAAGCTCAAATAAACAGCATTTTGCTATACGTGAGGCTTCGTGTCTCTCTCGGCTCCGGACCTAACAAAAGTTTTTTGTGGCTGCTGCCTGGGGGGCTCCACAGCAGCCGGAAAGGGACCCCAGCAGGGAGGGGGCAGCTGGCCTGGGTCAGGCAAGAGATCAGAAAGGTTGGGGAGCAGTGTTAGGGTGGACAACATAGTAGGTGTTCATGGCATGGGTGGAGAAAGATTTCTCACACATAGATTAAGATATAAAAGTAAAAGTTTATTTTACCCTTTACAGGGACAGAGAATGAGAGAGAGAGAGAAAGAAGGGCGGATGGGGCAGAGAGCAGGAAGACAGGACGGTGTGGCTTCCCAAGGGAAGAGAAGGGAGATGCCAGCAGTGAGGTCAAGTGGCTTGCCGTTTTTATGGGGACAAGGAGAAAAATAGTAACTGTTGTGGAGAAATTAGCAGGCAGTCATGAGATATCAAGTGGTCCGCCTTTCTTGTTTCTTCCGTTCCTAGAGACTTGATTATTCATGAAACTTTTTGCTGGTATGTGACTTTGCCCCCAAGTATGGTTTTGGGTGTGAAACAGCCCTGGCATTTGCCCCCCTGCTGTCTGTCCTGGAGCTTCTCAGGAACTTTCCTGAGGCTATAGAAACAAATTCTAAAGGCTGTGAGCTGGGGAACCTAAAGAGAAAGATTTGCATTTCCTTTCTTTCGTCTCTTTTTGGATGTTTGTGAAAACAAGAGTCCTGGCAAGTTACCTGCTGGCAGAGACAGCTCATAGGATTGATCTTTAGCTGTTATTAGAAAATTACAGGATTCGATATTTTCCTGTAAGTTCAGCAAGCACATCTTAACAAGCAGGAGCCAGGCCACCCCTGCGCGCTCCTGCAGCCCAGGTGACGAGCTGCCTCCTCCTCCTGCAGACTCCAGAGCCGCGCCCTCCTCTGCGGGTGCCCGAGCCCGCATGGCGGCGGCCTGCCCGCGCCACGGCCTGAGGACGCCGCAGCCTACCATGGGGGCCCCGGCCTGCGCCTGTGCTTTCTGCGTGGCCGTGGGCAGCACCGCCTCCGGGCCCCCCGGGCACAGAGCTGAGCGTCCTGGGGAAAGCGGCAGATGAAGAAGGACCCAGCGCACCAGGCAGGGGCCGGGGCACTGCAGTCAGAGGCGTCAGGGACCCGAAGGGCCTCGTGGGGAAACGTCGCCCGGTGTGAGTGGCACCACAGGGCCAATGCCCACGTTCCTGCTGCTCCCACTCCCCAAAGATAGCAGCCAGAGCCGGTGTAGCGATTTGTGTGGCAGATGGAGCCGCACGGCCACCACCCAAGTGCGAGGCCACAACTGGAGAACCCGTCTGAGAGTGCCGTCCGCAGACCCCAGACCCTGCCAGGGCTCCAGAAGCCAGAAGGGTGGGTGTGGGTGCGTCAGCTGAAGTCTGGCCCCTGCCACCTAGAGGCCGGCAAGAGGAGGTGACCCACTCTGGTGCCACCATTGCCTTCAACCTGCTTTCATGACCTGGTGGGCTCAGGGGTCTCTCCCCGCCCCCCGAATTCGCGTGCAATGCCAGGCAGAGGTGAGGAGGTGGATGTCGCAGAGGTGTGGGGCCCTGGCGATCAAGGTCCTGAGGGACACGGAGGGTCCAGGAGGGCTCCGGGGGCCAGAGGAGGTGAGGTTCACCAGGCCCACAGTGCACAGGTGCCGCTGTCTCCTTGGTGCTGC
Organism: Propithecus coquereli; assembly: GCF_000956105.1. NCBI lineage: Eukaryota > Metazoa > Chordata > Mammalia > Primates > Indriidae > Propithecus > Propithecus coquereli. The sequence goes on along the minus strand of NW_012155051.1, from coordinate 151,765 downwards.
TCCCACTGACCCCAGCCAAACCTGGAGAGTGCTCTGGGTGCCGCCCGAGGGCACATGCCCTGCCAGGCTCCAGGGCGCCGGGCAGAGATGGGGCTGGACGACCGGAGCCGGGAGCCTGCTCCCTGGGGACAGCCAGCTCCTAGCCTGGGAGAGGGGGCCACAGGCACCTCCATCCCCAACCTGGCACAGCGTGCAGGGAGATGGTAGTTGGGAGAGCTGAGGGGGCTGGGGAAGGGAGGGAGCCCCCACCCACCCCCTGCAGAGATTTTCACGGGAATGAGCGGGGAGTGGAGCTGCCTCTGGTGGGGGTTGGGGGTCTGCCCGCCTCTCTGTGCCCTCCTCGAACCTCAGTTTCCTTACCTGCTTGAGAGGCCCTAAAATGCAGGGTTATTTCAAACTTACAGACTGATAATTTCCATAAGCCCTCAGCGTGCCTGGTCTCTCTCTCTGTCATTCAACTTAGTTAAGAACCTGCTGAAAATCTCCAAGTGGGGAGACAGGTGGGGAGGCAGGAAGGCTGCTGGACTTTCACCCTTGCTTGAGGGGCCCTTGCCAGTGACCCCCTCCTCTTAGACTTTTTGAAAACACCTACCTGGCAGCACATCCTGTGCCCCAGAGAGCTGAGAAAAGCTTCATGCATTTCCATAACCAAAAGGCTTCAGTCCCTGACCCAACGCCCCCATCTCACCTTGAAACCCAAATCCCTTAAGGCAGCCAGCTTCAGACACAAGTCTGAATTTGCTGCTTGTTCTCTGGGGTTGACCCAAGGCCCTTATGATGGAGCATTGCTCCTCCGCCCTCCCGTCCCTGTGCCTCAACCTAGAGACCCAGAACTGGGAGCAAAGTTCCCCAGGCAGGTGACATGTCTCCCCAGAACCCTAGCTCTGGCCTAATGGACATCAGTCACTGGGCAGGAGACCCAGGGCAGGGAATGTCTCTCACTGCCCACTCTCACATGTTGCAGCCATTTAACCTGGTGTGGTGGGCTCCCTGGGCATCCTGGACTTCAAGCTGGGATTTTTACCTTTTGCCACAGTGGGGGAAACTGAGACATGGGCCAGTAAGTGGCGAGGTCATAAAGACTCTGTGACTGAGAATGTCCTCCTGGCCCAGCAAGGCCCCTCCAGGACTCAGCACCCCTTGGGCTGCACCAGTGGGCTGTCCCTGGCATGAGGTGCCCTGGTTGAGGTCAGCACCTTGCGGGGCTGTGGGCACTGGCAGAAGCAGA
>NW_012155051.1:127406-149212 GCF_000956105.1 Propithecus coquereli | reverse complement strand
GGGACCGCCTTTCAGAAAGCACCATATGACAGTCCTCGTGGTCCTTGTGGTCTCCCAGTTCTGGGAAACAGCCCCTGCCACAGCCTGCTGGGCTCTCTCTGTCTCTGTCTTTGGGCTCTCCCGGGAGGCCTGGGGCTTAGAGCTCTGGGAGGTGCCTCTTCTCAGCATCTTTGCACACTGTTCCCACTTGTTCCTCAGTGTCCTTTTCTAAGAGATGGGTGTGTCCCTGTGTGTGGCTGCCAGCAAGGTCACTATGGGGAGGAGGCTGCCTCCCTCCTCTGTCATGGGTCCCTGGGACTTCGCTTTTTGGGGTAGTAGTCCAGCATCTCCAAAAGTTCCAGCAAGAAGGCATCCCATTGCAGCCCCCAGGAAAAAGAAACACCAGTTGGGCTGTGAGGAGCAGCTCTGGAAGCCTGTATGGGGAGGAGGTGAGGACTCCAGGATTCCATCCTCACAGGTGTCTACCGGGCTGGGGAGCTCTGCAGAGGGTGGTATAGGTAACAGATTCTGTCTCTAAGGCTCCTGGCTCTGCAGACAGGTAGGGTCTTCCTCCTGGTAAAGTGCTCCCAAGGCCTGTCCCAACTCATCCATCTAGCTGGGCTGCCTGCTGGGTCCTGGGTCTCCACTCTCCAGGGCCTGCCCCAGTGTGCCTAACTGGGTGGGTGGGGGCTCCCCTGGGAGATATCTTTATGCCCTGAAGTCCCTCCAGGCCAGGGCAGGGTACACTGGACCTCTCAGCAAGAGCAGAAGTGGGGGACATATGGCCCAGTTCTAAGAATGCCCAAGGTGGGGATGGGGGACAAGGTTTTGAGAGTTCCGGGAGCCTGGTCTACCACAGACAGGGATCTTAGAAAGACCAATGCTCTCCCTATACAGGAGGGGAAACTGAGGCTGAGGTTGGGTGGGGGCAGCTTTGAAATGGGAGGTCTGGCCAGATGGACATCATCTCCCACCTCTGTTATTCGTTCCTGTGTATTTCTTCTGGCAGGGCCCTTACTGGACTCAGCCCTAGTGGATGGATAGGAAGCTGCTGGTCAAGCTGGTCACCCACACCATTTGCTTCTGCTGCCCAGTCACCAGCAACCCCACTCTCACCAGCTCTTGGCTGAAGAAATACAAGGAGTTCCATGGAGGGCATGATATCATGGCATCAAGGTGGGCCTGGTTGCAGGGGCAGAGCCTTTGGGCCTAGAAGGAGGTGGGTGTGGGGCCTGGGGCAGGGCCTGTGGTTCAGTCCTCCCACCTGAGCATCCACCTGCAGCTGCGGCACCAGCAGTGGGGCCTGGTCATGGGGAGTGTGGTGTCCTCGGACCTCGGCCACTCTACCTGCGTGGTGGGGAACGAGTTTGGCAGCATTTGGCAGTGCGTGCTGGGTAAGTGCTGAAGGCAGGTGCAGGATGGTGGAACCCCTAGCCCTCATCTACCCTGGCAGAGCTCTCTTCTCACCAATCTATTCTGCATGCAGGGCTACCAGGCAATTAGACAGCAGTGCTGTCCAGTGAGGTGGAGCGGACTGCAAGGTGCACAGAAACTCAGCAGGTGGAGATGAACAGCAGAAAGGTGGGCCCAACCACACTCCCTACCTCCCCATGCTCAAGGTCAGCACTACCACTTGCTGGGTGTATGGGGGTGGGCAGGCCGGGGGCTCTACTTCACGGAAATCTACCAGCATTATAGAGCTTTCAGAGTAGCCTATGAAAGACAAACCTCTGGCACTAGCCAGGAGACCAAGTCTTCTGCAGTGATCAGTTCTCCTGGATATGAACTTGCATAGAACTTGAAATAGATCCAGAATTATTTATCATACACAACTTGGTTTTTAAAAGAATTGGTAGTTTGAGTTTGATCATGACTTTGAAGAAGATTCAGGTATCCCATCATGGAAACTTTACATGAATCAGCATTTTCACATGGAGAAGAGGATGTACTGTATAATCAGATTCAACTACCACAGCAATGAGACAAGGTCCAATGATCAATTTCTACTGTCAAATATTCATTTATATGCCACTTACTGCTATTATAGGACAAGAAAATAAAAAGGCATGGAAGTATAATTTTACTCAATGTACCTATAAACTCTCCTCAAATGCTAATGTTTTAAGTTTATACAAAGTTTACATCCTACTCTATAGTGCAGTTGCATTTATTTTAGTATAAACACTGTAAGTTGCTTGCTGTAGAGTAAAATGATCTCCCCAGGAATTTATGCCATGTTTTCTCTATGATTTTGCATATTCCTAGAAATGTAGCCATCCACCACACTAGTACTTCTAAAAAGGCCTATATTTGTGACAAAGTAATAGCATACTTTTTTCTCAAGATACAAAAAAATTTATGACAAGGAAATCAAATCTTGAAAACATGGTGCCCTCCTAAATTCATTGCAGATAAGGTATCAACATGCTATCATTTTTATGAACTAAATTTGGATAAGTATAACACATGTAACACATTTCATATAAAATCAAAGGAGAAGCTTCCCTAAAATGTAGTGCAGTAAAATCTATAGTCACTTTTGTGATAGTATCACAGCTTGTCTTGCTGAGTAGATCATGAATTCTAAACAATTTCTGGAACCTAAAATTATCTATTGAAATTAAGAATAAATTGCGTTCTGTGGAACCACCTCTCAGTTGCCCTTTGAGCCACAGCCTACTTATCACAGCTCCTCAAATGAGTCTCGCTCATTCCTATACTTCTCCTCCTTCCTTCGCTGATGAAATGTGCTCATATTCAAGTCTTAGTTTGAATAAACAGTTCTGGAAAGAGGACATTCTTATATTTAGGGCTATATATCTCTTTATATTGACCTCCTTTGATTGAGAATGTGTATCACCCTGTAATCTTACACCTTTTCCTGCCAGACTGTAAGTGCTATAGGGGTGGAACTGTCTTTTTGTTACTACTGTGTCCTCATTATGTGGGATAGCACTTGTCACTTGTTAAGTGATCAATAAATATTTTACATGAAGTAAGGATTATTGAACATTGAAGTGCAACTCGAATCATAGTGACACCAGGGATAAGAGTATTGTAATAATACAATAAAAATGAAAGCGAAAATTTAGAAATCTGCTTTGAACACCATCTTTTTATAATTGTAACCTAAAATAAAATGAAGACTATGTAACAGAACATCCATCAGTGATCCTATACTTTTCTTACATTATCATGTAAAAATGAGAGCCTCTATGTTGTCCCTAGCAGTTACAAGAAAATTTACAAAAATATATTCAAATAAAATTGAATTCTTAAGAGCTAGTAACTATTTAGATTTGGCTGCAATTTGAGCACTACATTTATTTTTTAATGCTTTGCTCAAAATAACACTAGTCTGTGATTTTTTTTCTTGTTTAACATATTTCTGGTATTCAATTATAATGCACTATGTTAAGTAGAATTTTTGTTGTATGTATAGTATTGTTTCTTTCTGGCCTACTAAAAGTTGTCTTCATTCACTGCCCGCCCCTGTCCTTTTTTTTTACTTTTTGTACATCTTATTCCCCTTAAATGCTGAAGCACACAAACTTCCCTTCAGAAATACAGCCACAGATTTTGTCTGTGGCTTGCGTCTTTGCTGAGCACATTCTCAAACTCTGAATTAATAAACCTCCATGGATCGAGATCTTTGCCTCAGTCACTTATTTTGGGTTATCAAACTTAAGTATCCCTTGTCATATGGTAAGTGGACATTGGCCTTCAATTCCTAGAATATAACATTTTGCTTCTTCCTAACATTTTCAGTTTTGAGGTTGTTCTCTCTGAAGGGATCTCACTCCATAAGTGGCTTTCTGTTTCTTGCTCTTTTTTGTTCTTTTTGATTTTGACTCAAATGTCATGTCAAATGGAGACAAAATTTTTATTAGATACTTCATTCTCTTCCTACTCCTCTGCAAAGTAAGGAACATTTTCATTCTTTATACACGTTATTTTCAACACTATATCTTTTTTCTATCTTGTGATTGTTTTCAGAATAAAGTGCTTTAGAATGAGTGTCCATTCATTTGACATTTTAATCAGTAATCGTGTTCTATGGCCTTTTATCTCCAATGAATATATTCAATTTTGTCACTCACTCTGAGCATCTAGGCTAAATATTGTATGTAAAGAATTAAGGTGGGTCATACAAAATCTCTTGTTGTTGTAGGTCTCTAGAATTTCAATCACAAACATTACTGAAACTGAGTTTTCATTTTATATAGGGATTTTAAAAATATTTTTGGATATAATAGCAGTATTTGCATTATATTTTTTTATTATTTTATTGTTTTGAGACAGAGTCTTGCTCTGTTGCCCTGGCTAGAGTGCAGGGGCATCATTGTAGCTCACTGCAACCTCACACTCCTGGGCTCGAGCTATCCTCTTGCCTCAGCCTTCCCAGTAGCTGGGACTGCAGGTGTGTGATACAGCACCCAGCTAATTTTTTTGATTTTTAGTGGAGATGGGGGTCTGGCTCTTGCTCAGGCTGGTCTTGAACTTCTGAACTCAAGGAATCCTTCTGCCTCAGCCTCCCAGAGTGCTAGGTATATTTACTTTTAAACACCACTAGGATAGCTGGAGTTGGTCATTGAAAATGATGGCAGAATAATGAAAATTTTTAAAGTTTTTTGATTGTTACTATTTGCGATGGGTTTTATTATATAACTATCTCTACTATTGTGCAAGATGTTTGCATTTCTATCATAATATTTAAATGAAGCACATAAACGTTTTAATAAAAATGCCAAACGTACTGTACCTCAGCCCCATCCCATAAGGAAAAAAGACAATCATCTTCATGCAGCTTATACTAATGGATTTTGAGGATCATCATTAGATCTGGGTGTGAACATTTCAGATGAATGAGTAGGGGACAGTGCAGCATTAGAATTAGGAAGATAGCATTCTAAATATCTCTCCAAGTATGGACAGCAGTGCTACCAAAAATCTTTGCACAAGATTGTCTCTGTGGGTATTACTGAGAAATATCATTCTTACCTAATGACACCATTACATTTTCCTAACAATCTGTGAATTAGAGCAGTGTTTCTTCTATAACTTAATGTAGAAGGGCCCCTGGCCTGAGAGCCACTGGTTTTGCCCTGCGTGATGTGCCAGAAAACATGTCCAGGTGCTTAAGTCCGGCTCAGGCACAGGGCAGACACTGACCTGGCCCTTACCAGCCACTGCTCATGGGCCCCCTGGCCCTTGTTCCCTGAGTTTTCCTCTGCTTTGTGCAGGCCACAGGAGGAGGAGGAGCTGGTGTTGTGCCCATCAGCACCCTTGTCGGAGGCTCAAGGTCTGGCTGCTGGGTCAGTGTGTGGGGGCTGCTAATCCCTGGAGGCCCCGGATGCACTTATCAGACTGCAAGCACCTCTGCGAAGCCTAGATCTCACATGCAACCTGCTCCGTCACAGAAATCACATGTTTTAAGTGTGCATCTCATGCTTTATAGTGTATATACAGAGTTACATAACCACAATCTTGGGGTTCCCTCCTCCTGTGGCCACATCATTCTTTGTTCAGTATCTGATTTCTGGAAGGGGGATGGGCCCTCATCAAGAAGCAGGTGCAAGTGGACACTTGGTGCTTGGGGCACTCTGCTTTCTCTTGTGGCAACCATCTCTCCCACCCTTGGGCCTGAAGACAGCTGATGGTAGGGAGGGAGTGTTCTCTCACCTCTGGAAAAAAAGCATGGTTTAGGCCATCACCTCTCAGAGGTCAGGGGAGTCAGAGCCCTCAGAGCTGCACTTCAATGTGGCAGCCACTGGCCTTAAGGGGCTACTGAGTACCTGCAATGAGGCTGGTCTGAATTGAGATGTGCTACATTCTTAAAACACAGAATGAGTTTTAAAGATACAGTACCAGATTTGGGGGGTGGATGAAAAAAATTTAAAAAAAAAGATAGAGTCTCAAAGAATACTTCATTAATAATTTTACACTTATCAAATAAAAAAACAATAATATTTTGGATATATTGGGCTAAACTATTGCAATCTATTTTTCTTGTTTCTTTTCTTCCCTTTTATGTGGCTACTTGAAAATTTTAAATAACACGTGTGGCTCACATTTTATTTCTATTGGACATTGCTGCTTTAGAGGACTGCCACCATTTTCAAAGCTCAGGCTGCCTCCTCGAAAGACCTGAGGCCAGGAAGGTTACAAAATCTTAAACTTAAAAATAATTGTTATTATGTTATTTCCATTTGTGCATGACATATATACTATAAAAGTATGTAATTTATATTCAAAGTTAAATACAAATGGCCCCCAAGCAGGGCCAGGTTCCAACTCAGTGGCAAAGCCCTGTCTAAAAAGAGCTACAGCCAAAAACCTGTTACTCTGGTTGCATTCAGCCCCCAGCCCGATCCTGTCTCCTGTCACTCATGGCCGGACGGGGTGGGGCCTGGAGCCTTATCCAGTCAGGGGCGCCGAGGTGAGGACTGTCCAATCAGGTGCACGGCCAGGAGGAAGGAGGCGGTGTCCGGGATCTGGCGCGGTCTTTGTTTCTTGCCCCAGCACCGAGCTGAGGTCCTCTCTCCACTGTCGCATCCCCGGGAGCGCCAGGCGTCTCCGCAGCCTCTGTCACCTTGTGACCAGCAGGAACTGGGAGATTCGTAGGGAGGACACTGGGGAACCCTGGAAGCTGGGAAATGGTGAGTGCGCAGCCCGGGTGTCCCGAGAGGGAGGAGGGGCTGGTTTTTGCTGGCCCGAAGCGGCTGTGGCGGATCCGGGCCTCCGGGTCGGCTCTGGAGTGCTGAGAAGGAAGTTGGCCAGTGGCACACCTTGGCCCTCCGGGCCCTCCGGTTACAGGAAGAGGCAGAGCGGGCAGATGGGACCCTTGGCGTCCTGTCCTGCCCTGCGCGTTCACTTCGTCCCCAGCCTGGAGCCCTCTCTTTGCAGCTCTGCACCCGCAGCCCCGCGTCCCCCCAGATTGTGCGGTGATGGGAGGGTCATCAGGGCAGGATCCTGACTTGCTGTGCTGGGTTCGTGCGTGGGAGGAACAGGTATCTGTGAGGTCCCCGGTCCCTCCTTTCTCCTATTAGAAACTAAACTGGGGAGGAGTAAAAACTTAAAAGAGTTTATTTGAGCAAATGGTAATTTGTGTATCTAGAAGCCCCCGACAGTGGTCTGTGGTCTTGGGGCTACTGGCCGGGCTTGAAGAATAGGCGTTTATAAGGCTCATGAAGAAGTTGACCTAATTCGATATTGGTTACAGTTATGTAGTCGCCTTATTTGGACTATCCAGGTGGCTATTTTCTGGTTATGTAAGCAGAGCTTTCTTGGCAGTTTGTAGTCATATGCCTAAGTTTTGTTTTCTTCTAAGTTGTAATTTACAGGAAATGCATTTGCGTTCGAGTTGAGTTTTCTTAAGTAGGATCGAAGGCCACTACAGCCACTTCAGTCTGATTGCTCCTTATTTAATTATTTTAACACTCCCCAGGGGTACTGGTTTTCTTTGTCTTTTCCAAATGTATGACCAAGCAGGGAGGTCTCAAGTCCAAGACACAAATCCAGTTTGCCCAGCCTAACTGTTCTAGGGACTGTTGGAAATCCTAAATTTCGAGTTCCTTCTCCCACATTCCTGAATGCCTAATGCTGCTTTCGAGATCATAACATTATCAACTGTTTGTTCGTTATTTGTTTTTCAAACAGACATAGTATTTTAATTGTATATCATTTTTTCACAGAGCTGTGGGTGGCTTTTTAAAATAATATTTGTTTTCTGTTTCTGAACATTTTACATGAGAGGAAAGCAGAGAATAATCACTTGATACTCTCCTGTAAAAAAAATCTTCCCTAGGCACACGCATCTAACTAGAATATCTTTACATTGAGGTTATCCTTTGGAAACTGTTTACAGAGTGATGTGTCTTCAGCTACCTTCTGTCTTTTCCTGGTCCTGGTTTCACAAATGTCTGGGGATGACCCACGATGCCCACAGCAGCCATGTCTCTTGGAGTGTCTAGTGACTGTTAGCCCTGGATCCTCTCTCAGAGTACAGCCTGAGGTTTGGGGTGGAGCCTGTCTGGGGGGCAGCTGGATGTCCTGGTGCTGAGAGAAGTCTCCTATTATACCCTCATCTGAAAAGCTAACTCCTTGGGACATTAAGTTTTTCTCTCCCCAACCCGAGCTTCCATTTATTGGAGACACATTGATGCTCAGCCAATAGGATGCTGGTATTGACAGGAAAGGGCAGAAGTGACATTGGTTCTCTGGATTTTTTTACACTTGTGAAGGGAGGATAAAGTCTCCAAAGGGACAAGGAAAACCCACCCCAAAGAGACAGTGTAAAAACCTGCAAAACAATTTGCACTTCAGGCACACAGAGGCACAGAGCAGTGTCTCCTGGGATGGTGGTCATTGAGTCCTTCAGTGAGCAAGATGGGACTGGGAGGATGTCCCACATGATAGGATGGCCTGACTTGGCACTTGAGCCATACAAGTCTGTGTTGCAGTCAGTACCATCTGTCCCTGGATTTGTCACTTTAAAAAGATTTATCCACTAACTGTAAAAGGTATTTTATCAGTAAAACTTAAAAGATAAGAAAATATTTTCAGTGAGGCATGAAAGGTGGCTTTCAGGAAAAAAAAAGAATCTAGTCTTATATTCCATTTGGAAAAAATACTTGTTTACGTTTTTTCTTCTCCAGAGTGAGTGTTGTGAGGTTCTGAGGTCTGTTTGATTTCAAACAGTATACCGGGGCTTAACTTTGGGAATGCTACCATGGAGAAGAAAATATCTCTACCATCATGGCTGCAGAAAAATGAATATATTTCCACAAGAAAGTGTGGTAGATATATTGGTGAATTACAAATAGACACCAAAACATCAGATCTTCTCTCATGCAAGGGGGATAATTTTTGATAGTGCATGACTCTGTTTTGTATCCTGTTATCTGGATGGCAGTGTTTATAGCTACATTTTAGGGGATAGGACTTGTCAGTTACTAAAAGTGTTCACAAATGCCTAATTGTTTAGTAAATGATTTGTTATAGAAATCATAATTAAATGACATGTTTATTGTCAGAAGGGAATAAATACTTTTGCTCTTCCTGTTGAGATGTGAAATGTAAGTGCCTTGTAATTTTCTTCCATCCTATAAACATAAGCACTGAATTTGAGTGATTTTGGTGGATTCTGCAAACACTGGCTATTTTCTCATTTAAAACTAAGTTAATAACCTTGATTGGGAAGCAGAGACCTGGGCTCAGAGACTCCAAGTAAAGATCAATCCTAATCTAGCAAAACAAGATCATTGAAGGCCCAGTTAGTTCTTCCTGGGGAGCCTCCCTCCAGGTGACCCAGTCTGTTTACACCAACCGTGAAAGGAACCCTTCATACTGAGAGAAGCTACAGAGACCTGGAAAGCTGGGGATCCACAGGCAGCTGTGGTTGGGGTTTGAATGAAAGTGGGGGTGTGATGACATTTCTGATGGTGTATGATGGTCTTATTGTCCTCGGGCTGATTCTAGACACCTCCAAATAAAATAAATTCAAATTGAGCTTAACAGTAACTTTATTCTAAAAGAGTATTGCAATAGAGTAAAAGCACCAACTTTAAAATCTGCGAACATCTCAAAGGTTAGGAAGCCAAGGGCTTTTTTCCATAGGGAAGAACAAACAGATTAGAAAGTATATGGGAAGGGGAGCGCATGGTGGGAGGTGACAAAATTAGATCCTAGATAAGAAAATGTTTCACGCTGCAGTCAGCCTGTTTTTAGGAGAGGCCGAAAGAGGAGTTGTATGTTGGCTCAGGCTGTGTGGGGGTCAAAGTTCAGGGGCCCGGAAGAAGGAGAGAAACTTAAGGAACGTTTGGTTAACAAGTATATTGTTCTGACCACTGAAGATAAAATTGTTCAACTAATTGTTTATGAGGCACAATGTGAATTTGCAGAGTCTGTGTCTGGCTTAGTGATAGGTGAAAACAAGGGCGTCCTCTAAGTCATAATCGGAAAAGTCTTTTCAGTCAGCTGCTCTTGTGGGAGATAAAGATGTGGGATTACTTAACTCCCAGCTATTTACCAGGCTGTCTACCCATCTTTCCCTGCTACTTTCCCTTGCCCTGTACGTCTTTTTTACTTGGCTGTTCCTGAGCTATCTCCTTATAATAAACTGTTAACCATAAGTAAAATGTTTTGCACAGTTCTATGAGTAATTCTGTGAAATTATTAGACTTGAGGAGAGGCTGCGGGAGCCCCTGATTTATAGGCAATTGCTCAGAAGTATAGATAGGCCCCGGGGCTTGCCACTGGCATCTGCAGTGGGGGCAGTGCTGTGGGACGGAGCCCTGAACTTGTGGGGTCTGAGTTGACTCTGGGTGGTGTCAGAATTAAACTGTTGGACACCCAGTTGTTGTTGGAGAATTGGTTGGTGGACAGCAAACTCCATACATTGTGCTGTCAGAAAAAAAAAATACAGGTCAGACCTTGAAATGACTCTGAGCGAGCGTTTGGTTGGTGGTGAGAATTGTGACCCTGGAGCAGGGAGTGCTTCCAGTTCGAGGAGGGGACAGGATGGGTGGAGCTCCCAGAATTCAATTTCCCGGCTGTTCAGGTGTCTGTCACTCCCTACCGAGGAGTGAGACAGACATCCTGGGCTACATCTCCACAGTGAGAGTGGTCCCCAAGCTTGGCAACCTGTTTAATCTACTGAGTTTGGGGTTCATTGTGAAGTGTGGGTGAATTAGGCTGCTCACTTTTAGCTGCTTCCCTTTTGTGTCTTTTATAAAATGTTATTGCCATATAATTCCAGTTTGCCCAAGAATTTATAATAACAATTTTTTTTTGTTTTTTTTTTTTTGAGACAGAGTCTCACTCTGTTGCCCGGGCTAGAGTGCCGTGGTGTCAGCCTAGCTCACAGCAACCTCAAACTCCTGGGCTCAAGGGATCCTCCTGCCTCAGCCTCCCCGGTAGCTGGGACTATAGGCACGTGCTACCATGCCCGGCTAATTTTTTTCTATTTTTAGTTGTTTGGCCAATTTCTTTCTATTTTTAGTAGAGATGGGGTCTCACTCTTGCTCAGGCTGGTCTCGAACTCCTGACCTTGAGCGATCCGCCCACCTCGGCCTCCCGGAGTGCTAGGATTACAGGTGTGAGCCACCGCAACTGGCCTATAATAACAGTTTTATTTCATGATATGAGGGTAAGATTTTTGTTTTCTTTTTGAAAATCTGAGTGGATTGAGTAATATGATCTCAAGAAGCAAAGAGAATTCTTGAAAGAAATTTGTTTTATTCTGAGTTTAAATAAGACCATAAGCCCCCATGGACTCACCTCCAGGCAAATAACAACCTTGGGCAGTTCTCGTATTTCCCAGTGATCTCATCTGCCTTCTGCACCCTGAGGTGACTGCAGTACTGATTCTTGTTATTCTTTGTAGCTTGACCACATATTTATCATGGAGAACAGTTTTTCTCAATTTTGCCTCTTTTGAGTTTTCAGTGACTTAATATTATATTTACTATTCTGTTGGTATTATGCTATGAAGGTTTTTTTGTTTTGTTTGCCTCAGTGTGTTGCACACAAAGGACTCTCTGCAGCTGTGGGACACCCAATTTACTGACCCATTCCACTCTAATGGGAGATGCATTGTTTCAAGTTTATATTTTGATGCTGTTGATAATGTTTTTCTTGCTTTTGTCCCAGAGTGCTAACCCTTTATAAGTTCATTGGCCTAATGGAAGAAACTGAGCTACAAAATATGATTTTATTTCATTTTATTTTTGAGACAGAGTCTCACTCTGTTGCCTGGGCTAGAGTGCTGTGGCATCAGCCTAGCTCACAGCAACCTCAAAATCCTGGGCTCAAGCAATCCTCCTGCCTCAGCCTCCCAAGTAGCTGGGACTACAGGCATGTGCCACCATGCCCGGCTAATTTTTTCTATTTTTAGTTGCCCGGCTAATTTCTTTCTATTCTTAGTAGAGACGGGGTCTCGCTCTTGCTCAGGCTGGTCTCGAACTCCTGAGCTCAAATGATCCTCCCGCCTCCGCCTCCCAGAGTGCTAGGATTACAGGTGTGAGTCACCATGCCCATCCCAAAATATAATTTTAAAGGGTTTACTTTAGCCACAGTAAGAACAGTTGCTTACAAGACTCAGAGCAAAGTAGCTTTGGATGTGAGCTCTGTTCAGTCTTTATTATAAATAGATTTTATAAAGGCAAAAAGGAGAAAAGAAGTGGGCCCGTGTGAAGTTGTTCGTTAGGAATATTTTTTAGTTAACAGAAATAACATTTATTAGTGATTGGCCATACATTGTTAACTATAGGGCATGAATTATTGTGCTCAGCATGTGACACTGTTAGGTTAATTTGTAGCTACTCATGGCATCAGTCAGTCCAGAGTACACGTAGCAGAGAGATTTTGGAGATGGTTACTTAGCTCAAGGGTCAAGGGGTGGAGTCGGACCTGGTTGCTGCCTCATTCCTGTGTTTCTCTGGGCCTGATGCTTTAGAGGCTGCTTTCATTGCTCAAATGAAATTTTCTTTTTTGTTTCCTCCGTTTGAGCAAAATATTTCTTTTTACAAGCGTTGATAATCAAAGTCTGACTTTTAAAGTGTTCCTAGTTGATGGGAAGGGTCATTGCTGTATAGTTCTGTCTGATACTGGGATGGGGGAAAAGGGGGACATTTCAGTGAGGAATTTTAAGAGCATCCCAAAGCCAAATTGTGATGGCATCACAGAATGGCAAAAGTGAGAATTCAACCAAGTCATTGATTTACACAGCTGCTGCCACTTGTTTTAATTTTTCTCATCTTTGGAATACCATGATTTTAATTTTCTTGGAAGAAGTAAAACATTAATAATTTGAATCATAAAAAGATAATGCATATAAGGATAAGAAAAGAATGTGTATGCCAGAACAGTAACAAAATACCAATTCCCTTAGGAAGCCTACTAAAAATATGAAGAAAATCAAATCCAGGTTCTTCTTTAGAGATTTATTGTAGCCAAGTGCCTTTTTTCTAATTTATCATAGATGAGTTTCTACTTGATGGGAAGTACTTATGTATACACAGTAAGAGGTGTTTTCCACCATGCATACACCTCCTTGCTCAGCTAATATCTAATCTAAAGCAACGTGATTGCCTAGAACAACCTCAGCCACTGAATCAATAGTTTGTTGGTGAGCTGTGATGGAAGCAGAAGTTTTGTCAGCGATTTTTCCTAAGGCTACAAAAAGATTTCTAATCATGTGTTCTGGGAAGTGACACCCACCAAGGCAAAGGTATGCTTTCAATGAAATGCATGGAGCTATCTGTGTCATGGCCAGGCGGGTAAATTAGCATTTTTTTCTCAATAGGATCTCCATCCAAAATAGATTGGCGGTCATGTGTAGAGAAAAGTTAGAGGGAACAAGTACAGTGTTGGCATTCCTGAGAGCTGTCTGTAGGTAGAAGAGTGACCAAATATACTAAGAGACATTGCCTTAAAATTTAGTAGCACAGGGATTGGTCAGCAATACCTGATATGATTCCTTTCAGTGGTGTTGGAGGGAATCTTTTATTTGATGGTGTTTCCAGTAAGCAAAGTTTTCAGGTTGGAGGCCATGATCTTTGATGCTTTCATCCCTTTGTAGCTCACTGTTAGAAGAAACTTTAATTAATTTAAATTTTTTCATGAGAAGCTTTTCTAAGACCTTGGTGATAATGAAGAATATCACCTTCAGAGAGAGGTGGTTGTAGGGTAGTTCATCGAGGGGCGTGGGCCTTTCTGTTATTTTAAAGAAAGAAAGCTAATGTTTTCCAAACAGAGTAAAACATATGTTAAATAATAGCAAAAGAAGAATGTTGGGCAGGGAAGGTTAAAGATTTCTGTAAACTTTGCCAGTTGACTTTTTATTACCGAATTTGTATATTTTACCAATCTAGAAGACTGAGGGTGGTACACACAATAGAAATGCTAAAAAATTGGATGTATTTTACAAACAGATTATTTTACCAATGAAAGGGTTTCTCAATCTCTGTGAAGATGAGAAAGAGGTCTCCAAGAAGAAATAGGACAAAAGTTAAAATGGTCATGGTAAAGAAGCTATTGATGAAGAAATTTGGTCATTTTTTCCCCCATAGTTTACTCAAAAGGTGAACAAAAGTCTTTTATTATCTTTTATTAATACTTCTTGAAAATCTTGTTTAAAAGGGAACACCGTGTTTTATACTTGTATTATGGTATTATTATCACAGCTAATTTTAATAAAACCTTTTACATAGATCTAGTTAATCTGAATCAGCTCTAACTACATGAGATAAGATTTCTATAAACCTTTTTAACCTTTTACAATTTTCCCATTCTTTTTCTTTCTCCAATTTTCTGTATCCAGTTTATGTCATTTTCCTTTCTTTTACTGTTTTAATTTAGTACGACCTTTAAATAACCTCTAGGCAAAATTTCTTTTTTAAGAAAAAAACACATCCTCATGGTTTCTTTTTTATAACCTTTCATCAAAAAGCATATCTTATTTTCTTTATACACTCTTGATGTAGAATTGTTTTTCTTCTTATCTCTAGCTTTGGTTACCATATGTCAGTCAGAATTTTAACTTTTAATAACCTTAATTCATAGCCAAGACCTAAGAAATAAGCAATTTTTTGAGACAGCAGCTCAGTCTGTCCCCTGGGCTAGATAGAGTTCAGTGGCACTGTCCTAGCTTACTGCAACCTCAAACTCCTGGGCTTGAGTGATCCTCCTCACTTAGTCTCCTGAATAGGACTCCAGGCATGTGCAACCACGCCCACATAATTTTGTTTTATTATTTTTTGTAGATACATAGTCTTACTGTGTTGCCCAGACTGGTCTCAAACTCCTGGGCTCAAATGACCCTCTTACTTTGGCCTCCTAAAGTTTTAGGGTCGTAGGCATGAGCCACTGCACCTGGTTGGAACAAGCAATTTTAACTGTTAATCACATCCTACCACTTTATGAATACACATTTTATAATTTTTAAATACATAGGCTTTCTGGCCTTTCTGCCTATTTATGGAGTGCAGTACCTTCTAGAGTATAATTAGACCAGATTCCTATAAATATACTCTCATGGCATAACAATCATCTGTTCTAACTCTGTCTTTCAGTGCTCCGGGCATCTTCAGACCTGAAATTGATTCAGTGATTCGGAGACCATGGGGCTCTGATGCCTATCCAGATAGATGACTGAGAATCTCAGGGTCCGCTGCATCCTCCTGCGCAAATGCCAGGGAATGTGCAATGGATGGTGCTGCTTCCCCACCTCTCTAGGTCCCTAAATCTGCAGTTTCAAATTCTAAATCCAAGGCCTGGGACTCCTCAGGATGCTCTAGAGCAGGCCACAATAGAGTTCAGTTTCCCTGCCCTCACTGTAAAACCCAAGAAACAAATCAATTGTAATTTCTCCTTGAATATGCACACTAGATCTGGCCTTCATCTGGGATTCACAAGACAGGGCCAGACTTCACACTGAGGATGTACAAAAATGTCCTCAGGAGAGACATTTTCTGAAGCATAAGAGACCAACATTGACTTTGTAAACCTATGAAGTCTCTCAAGGTGGAGCCTGTGGAATTTTCCAGATCTTGTCCTGTGACCTGTTTTAGTTCTGTAAGTGGCTCCCAGTGCTGTGAGTATAACCTATAAGTAAAAACCATTATCACAGAATCAAATTCAACACTTCCAGGGACATCAGGCCCTACCTTGATACAACATAAAAAAGGAGAAGATTGATTAACATACAAAGGTCAGAACCACAAAATATCCAGATCCTTGATGACAACTTCCCCTGTCTAGACACTGTGTTACTAGGGTAGGGTGTTCTCCTTCCTCTTACCCCAGAGTGAGCTTATCAGCACAGGCGATATCACACCTGGATCGATGTTTGCCCCACAGGGCAGGTTCATTCTCTATCCCTCTTCACAGAGTCAGCCTGAGACTCTTTTGCCTGGGTCACCACAGGGACTTCAGCCCAGGCTCACCAGGGACCCTGTCACAAGCACCTGGGAGTCTTTGAGGCACTGGGGATGTCCTTTACAGACTGGGGTCAGGCTCACAACAGGGTATAACCCTCTTTCCATTTCAGATGGAGAGGAATGTGTCACCCAGGGTTTGTTTCTCCCCTCACAGAAGAAATCTTGGTTGGTCCCCAGATGGGAGTGCTACAATTTCCTGGTAATTGAGTGAAGAATAAGGAAGAAACTTAGGGATTTAAGCTGATAAATAAACCAACTGCTTCCAGGATTTCAAATGACCATTAAAAAAAACAAAAACAGTGGTAAAGCAGTCACAGTAGCTACTGTCTAGGAACTTTCAGTAAAAAGCAAATGGATAAATGGTTGAATCAGCATCACGTGTGGTCAGTACAAAGAAGGGGAGATACACAGGGGACTTTGGCTTCACGGGGACCACTTCATGGAAAGAATTGTTGTTGGCATTTCTATTGCTTTTACTTTGTTCAGAATAAATATTTAGTATCTAATATACTTGTCCTAGAAAACTCTGATGCAGTATGTTAAATGGCTTGTTTTGTTATGTTGTAAAATAGATAAGAAAGTACTTTGAAGTGATTAAAAGCATATAAATTCTGGAAGTAGAATTTCTCTTGGACAAGCTTAGAAAAGACAGAAAAATAAACAAGCAGCATAGAGATCAGGGCGGCTGCTCCTGCCATCTCTCCAGAGCTGGTGCTCATAATTTTCCACAGTGCAAAAGCAGGTAAATGGTTGCAAAGTACTGTATATTTTGGTGGTTTATTTTTTATTAAAACCTGTGCTTCTAGAGACATTTCACCCAGCAACCTGGTTTCCATTCTTTCAGATCCAGTAGATACTCTACAAGATATAGGTAAGTAAATACAAATGCAACAGTGAAAAATCCCTCAGTATTACCTCTCCACCCTTCCTTTCCATATCTCTCCCATCCATGTACATCTTTTGTTTTGTAAATTCTTTTATCAGGGACAAAGAAATGGAAGAAAAATTGAAAAGCTGGACCCAACATTTAGATCCAGCTGGGAATTATGGGACACTTAGTGCCTGACTCCCAGGGTGTTATGAGAATTAACATAGACAATGTGAGGTTCCCAGCACAGTGCACTGTAGCGTACTTGTGAGCACATAGTATATGCTCAATAAACGTTGCATTAATGCATATGTACATGTTGTTTTCCAAATGCCGACTTCCTCAGATATAATTGCCTTCCCCAGCCTCTGTAAGCTTTAAAGGGCCAGCAGAAAATGTTGTTTCAGGATGACGATTGGTGGTCTTCACTTGGACTAGAAGTATTTATGTTGTAATAGAAGTGTTGGGTGTAAGGGACTCTGTGCTGTGCCTGGTGTCTCTAGCTGAGTGCAGCTGCTGACAGGTCAGGGGAAGCAACATCAGCATTAGCAGGACACTTGTTAGTGAAGCCAATCCATGGACCCCTGCCACACCTGCAGCTTGCATTACTTAGACTGGGGCCTGGAACACTAAATAATTTATATGCACATTGAAGCTTGAGAGGCAATACTTAGCAAAGTGTCTCTCCGTCAAGGCCTGCAATTAGGATCACATGGCCACTCTGAAGAAACATCATCACCTGTGCCACCCCCACAGAGTCTGTCTATTGGTATGGGTGGTACCATCCATGTGGTTTTAATTAAGTACCTCACATGATTCCAAGCTGAGGTTCAGGGTCAAGCATGTGGGCTCCCAGATCTGTTTATGAGAATTGAGTTCACCCTTTTTTTCCAAAGGGAGGTCACAGGGCCTGCTTTGCTTGGGTTTTGTGAAGGTGAGTCAGTGTGGCCTGTATTCCCATTGCTGCAGCAGAAATTGTTGGTGTCTGAGGCAGGGGAGGGCACCTGAGGGCAGGAAAGAAGAAACTCACATTTTGATCTTTATGTAGGAGTTCAATATTACTGAATCTCTCCCGTGACACAGCACAGATGAGTGTCACCTTTTCTGTACTTCAAGTTTCTTCTGCCTGTGGGCGTGGTGGGAGCAGGTGAAGGGATTGTGCTGATGTCTTTAAAAGCATATTCTGAAGATGCAGCTGTGATTTGTTTAGATAATCTCAACTGAGAAGAATCCTAGAGGAGGAGAAGAAAGAGGAAGAAATGGCTGGTTCTCAGGTAAGTGTCTCCCAGGGGCTGTGTCCATTTTTATTCCTAGAATGTCATGTGTTTAGGACTTGAAGATCATTGCTTCTCTACTTCTGATGTTTCTGCCTAACAAGATTGTCTCAGCTTCTTTTTTTTTCTTATCATATTGAAGAGGCTCTTTAAAATAATTCTCCACTGTATGCTGGAGCCTTCCCTCCATTTGCTGCACCGAGGCTTTTTATAAACTGTGAACAATGCTCACCATGAATTTATGACCTGCAATAGTGAAAATGTTCCCTTTTTGACAGATCAACATGGGAAAGTGTGGATACCTAAGATTCCTCTTGGGAATGGGGTTAGATTCTTAGATATCAGTGAAGAAAAAGAATATGTACGGTTGAGGTCACATCAGAATGCACTAGTATTTCTAGGTCAAACAGGATTAGAAACACACATTTAAAGAGGATGGCATTAATTGCCAAAGATAACTTAGAAAGTTCTAAAAAAGAGATTAATCAGAAGAGTTGTGTCCTCTAAGACAGGGGTCCCCCAACCTATGGTAAGCTGTATAACTATTTCATTATAAATTGCAATGTAATAATAATAGAAATAAAGTACCCAATAAGTGTAGTGCACTTGAATCATCCCTAAATCACCGCTGCCCACAACTGTCCATGGAAAAATTATCTTCCATGAAAAAGGTCCCTGGTGCCAAAAAGGTTGGGGACCGCTGCTTTAGGCTGCTAAAGAAAGACTAAATACATTATTAGAGATTACAGATGATTAGAAATATATGTGGCTTAAACTTTGCATAAAACTGATGTTTTCTTATGCTTAGATTCAGATTATGATTTATTTTCTTTAAAAAAAATTTGGCCAATAAATTCACAGCAGTGGTGTATCCTGTGTGCATAAGCAACTCATACCAATGTTTTCTCTGACAGTTGATGTTAATTTCATTCACTTGGGTAAGACGCTCTCTGACAGATTCCTCCAGTATAAAGTAATTATTTTTACTTTTATTATTAAATTCTTGGGGAGTTTTACTGACTGATATACAAAAACTGTTACATTTAATCTGGAAGATCCCCTTAGTTTCTTTAGCTTGCTTTGGAAAATGAAGGCTCTCATCTTCGTTTACTGGTCAGATGAACTAGGATAAAACCCGGATTCTACCACTTACTGTATGTTTGACAAAATATTCTTACTGGGCTGGAAGAGTTGGCATTACTTGTGGGTTTGTTAGAAATGCAAAACCTGGGCCCCACTCCAGACCTTCTGAATCAGAACCTGCATTTTAATAAGATCTCCAGTTCACTGTAGTACATGTTAAAATTTTAGAAATACCCTTCTAACTCATAATGACTTTTCCATATGAGAAACATATACAACTTATTTGTGTAATGTGTATACACCACTTAAAAATATATATGCCTATGTTTGATGCTCTTAGATTTTTTTTTTTTTTTGAGACAGAGTCTCACTCTATTGCCCTGAGTAGAGTACCGTGGCCTCAGCCTAGCTCACAGTAGCCTGAAATTCCTGGGCTCAGGTGATTCTCCTGCCTCAGCCTCCCGAGTAGCTGGGACTACAGGTGCACACCACCACGCTCAGCTAATTTTTCTATTTTTAATAGAGATGGGGTTTCGCTCCTGCTCAGGCTGGTCTCTGAACTCCTGACCTCAAGTGATCCTTCCCCATCAGCCTCCCAGAGTGTTAGGATTATAGGCATGAGCCACCATTCCTGGCCAATGCCCTTAATTTTATACTTTATCATATAGAGAAGTATAGTATCTATACTTGTTTTGTAGATTTTTTGCTATCCTCTGTCCTCAGAGTTAGAGAATACATTAGTGCATATTACTATGTTAATTATTGGATAATTCTAGTCATTCTTGTAAGTCAGAACTAGTTCTCTTCACTCTCTAATTTCACTTTTAGTCAAATTGAGAATGCTTCCCAGGGCTACTTGGTAAATATGTATTTTTTTTCCAGGGACTGATGACTTTCAGAGATGTGGCCATAGAATTCTCTGTAAAGGAGTGGGCATGCCTGGGTCCTGCTGAACGAAATTTGTATAGGGATGTGATGCTCGAGAATTACAGAAACCTGGTCTTCCTGGGTGAGTATAACTTCCCTTTAAGATTTGTAATACACCCAAGGGTTTCATTTCCTTTCTTTGTAGAATGTTTTTTGGGAGTTTCTTCTTTGCATGAATGCGTTTTAGATCCCTGCTTTTAAGGAAAACTTGGAGGCTTGTTGGTGTAGAAAACAAAATTTTCAAGATGTTTCATCTTGACATAAACCTTTCCCTATATCAAAGTGGTATGAATACTTCACTCTGGATTGGTGACAATTCAGTGATATAAAACATTATTGCCCAAACTTTAAAATCTAATTTTTACCACTAATTTTTGATTCAGTAGTACTGGATATTGGATATAAGGAACCACAAATTTAAAATATTTCCTAAATATTGATGTTAGTTTTTTTTTCCCCAGGAAACAGTATTCTGGGAATTTTCTAGAAACTTCTATAGTGTTCACTCTTCTCTACTGAACACAGTACTAGGCTTGTAATTGGAGAATCCTAGCAAGAATCATGTTATTTTTTCCTAATAAAATAGGTCTTGCTACCTCTAAGCCAGACCTGATCATCTGTCTGGAGCAAAGGAAAGAACCCTGGAATGTGGAGAGACATGAGACAAAACACCCAGGTAGGCGTAATATAGGTGAGAGATCCAAAGGCCTAGGAGAAAGCCAAACCTTAAAATGTGGTTTGTGAAGCTTTCCTCCAACGGAAATGGTTTCTGAGAAGCCTGGATTTCTTTTGCTTGTTGTCACATAAGAACATCCTCTGTCCCATGCTCTAAAATCCTCTAAGGACCCTACTTTTTTTCAGTGATCTTCTTTTGAGCCTAAGTCTTCTTCATGGCTTATAAGGAACTGCATGACCTGAGTGATCGTCCATTGCTTTTGTGAACAAGGGAGTATCTGTGTCTATTATCGAGGGACTCTAAACCATTGTTTAAGTTCCTTTTTACTTCATGTCTGAAATATGTGTGAGTGGTGCTGTTACTGGGATTTGCTTCAGAAATCCCAGGAACATCAGAGACAGATGTACATTTTCTGCTTTATGATTTCTTATCATATGAAGGTTTCATTGTTATTTTGCAGAAATTTATGCTCAGAAATTTTACCAGAGCATTAAGAAACTCCCTAAGTATAAAAACATCTAATATTATTTTACTTCAGAGTTTTATTCTTTTGTGTGAACTCAGATTACTAATTTATACCATATTTTTATATTCCTCAACTGTAATATAGTTTAATGTATCTACTCACTTCCTAGATTTCTCAAATATAATGTGTCATTAGGGATCTTAGAACACTGCTGAGCATATATTAAACTCTCACTTGTAACCTTACATTTTTAATAACTATTATTTTATGTTTCTCTAATATGAAGCTTTCCTTGACTGTGTCATTCATATATATATACACATGTATTTATATGTATGATTGTGTAGCATGTAGATTTGTATAATTATATATTTGTTGTGTACTATTATGTGTTGATTTAACACATCAAATCATACAGTTTAACTTCTATGCATAAAAAATCCAACATTTTCTTCCCCTCCACACATTTTGTACAATACATGTTACCCTTCACATTTTATATTGTATATCTAAGTTAACAAATTATTGTGGTTATATTCATTTTTTGTTTGTTTAGGTTTTTTTTTTTGAGACAGAGTCTCACTCTGTTGCC
>NW_012155051.1:123438-124988 GCF_000956105.1 Propithecus coquereli | reverse complement strand
AATTTTTACTTTGTTACTTTTTTCCTTTTTTATTTCATTATCTTTTTTTTCAAGGAATATCCTCGTTCATAATTTATTTTAAATAACAGTCATATCAGAAATAGCATTCTTGTTTTATAGTTGTCATTTTTTTAGAACATTGAATATATCATCCTGCACCTTTTGGGCCTGCAAGATACTCTGCTGCAACATCCATCGATTATCTTATAGGAGAACACTTGTACATGCCAGGTCACTTTTTGCTTGCTGATTTCAAGGTTCTCTTTGCATCTTTTAAATTTCTGACTATAATATATCTCTTGGTGGTTGTCTTTGTGTTAGTCCTGTTAGAGTTGGCTGAGTTGTTTGAAATTTTATGCTATTTTCTCCTTCAGATTTAGAAAATTGTAGCCGCTATTTCTTCAAATACTCTTCCTGCCTTTTTGCTTTTTTCATTCTGGTTCTCCCATTATCATTGTAGTGGCCTACACGATGGTATCCCAAAAGTCCCTTGGGCTCTCTTTTTCTCATCTTTTTGCCTTTTTCTCTGTAATTTTAGGTGACCTATTACGCTCGCTGTCTTTTTCTTGTGCTAGATCAAGTCAGCTATCAACCCACTGTAACAAATCTTTATTATTTTATTGTTCAGTCCCATACTTTTTGTTTTTAGATTTTTGATTTTTGTCAGTAATCTAATTTGCTTTATACATTGTTTTCTTAATTTTGTTTAGTTGTCTGTGTTCTCATTTAGGTGATTAAGCATCTTTAGATAGCTATTTTAAATTCTTTTCAAATTAATTAATAGATCTTCACTTCTTAGGGTCACTTGAATATTTTTGACTTTTTATTTCTTTGATGTCTTCTGATTATTGTTGAGATTCTGGTCATTTAAAAAACAGCTACCTATCCTATCCTTATGGAGTGCTTAGTACAGAGAAAAATGGACATCATTCAACAACACTAGACATTCTGGGAGTTTCCCATACCTGTTGGCCATATGTGTCTCCTTTGCTATACTGTGTATATTTTTCTGTTAAAAAGATTCCCTATGTTTTTTTCATAAAAGCATTTAATTTTTTGTTTCCCTAGGCAAATATAATTAGTACTGCTTTCTCTCTGATGCTGTAAAAAGCATTCATGTTTGTTTTCACTGGGCCCAAACTGTCATTTAAACTACAACTCCATTCCCTTTAGCACTCCATATTAAAGGAAACAATACTTAGATACCCTCAGAGAAACTCAGAACTTTGGACACATGTTCCAGTCTCTTCTTTGTTTCCTGAGGGAGAGAAAAAAAGGAGGGGCAAGTTTTTTTCTTTTTTCTTCTTTTCCCCACTGTGCTGTAGTGCACAGATATAACAAACTTTCCCCTTCTTAACTTGGCTCTTCTTGGCTTCGCACTCACTAGGGTTACTGCAAACTCAATTGATTTTTCCTTAGCATATCTTTGTTAAGTTTATATATTGCTTGAAAAACAGGGCCTCGGGTTTTTGATTCAGTCGTCATGCAGTTCTCAGGTTGTTATACTTTTGTATATTTTATTTGTAAAATATATATTCACCCAAATATAG
>NW_012155051.1:122873-123388 GCF_000956105.1 Propithecus coquereli | reverse complement strand
CAGGCTGGTTTCGAACTCCTGAGCTCAAACAATCCGCCCACCTCGGCCTCCCAGAGAGCTAGGATTACAGGCGTGAGCCACCGCGCCCGGCTCTGGCCCATTTTTAATACTTCTGTTTTGTAGCTTTTATACTAGAGTTGAAAGTGATTTATATACTACCATTATAGTTTTAGAGTATTGTGAATTTAACTATTTACTATTTTCTGTGAGATTTATACTTTTATGTTTTCATATTGTTAATTAACATTCCATCGTTTTAATTTGAAGAATTTTCTTTAATCATTTCTTGTAAGACAGGTCTATGGGTGATGAATTCCCTCAAATTTGTTACTGTTGTTGTTTGAGAATATCTTGATCTTTCCTAAAGGACAATTGTCAAATATAGTCTTCTTAGGTGCCAATGTTTTTGTTCTTTTTTATTCTTCTTTTAGCATGTTGAATATATTATCTAATTCCTACCTGGCCTGCAAGGTTTGTGCTGGGAAATATGCTCATAACCTTATAGATGTTCCCTT
>NW_012155051.1:113030-115083 GCF_000956105.1 Propithecus coquereli | reverse complement strand
TTCAAATCTTAATCAACATCAGAGAATTCATACTGGAGAGAAACCCCACAAATGTAAAGAATGTGGCAAAACCTTTAGCTCTAGTTCAAATCTTACTCCACATCAGAGAATTCATACTGGAGAGAAACCCTACAAATGTAAAAATTGTGGCAAAGCCTTTAACCAGAGTTCACATCTTACTCGACATCAGAGAATTCATAGTAGACAAACTCTATAGATGTAATAAATGAGGAAAAACACTTTATCCAAAATATAAACTTAGAATTCATCAGAGAAATCAGAGGGAAATAAACCTTATGGATGCAATAAATGTTGGGAAGTACTTACTCAAAACTAAAGTCTAAATGCATCAGGAAAGTCACATAAGAAAGGACTAACAAACACTTTTGATCATTAACTAAACCAGTATATTTATTATAGAGAATATGCAAAGTCAAATGAGTTAGGCAATTTATTTCCATACTTCAAAGGAGCAAGAACATTTATGTTTGGAGAGGTATAATTATAGTCGACATATATTTTATTTGTATAGACAGTATTTGAGTTGCTTCAAAAACAAATATTCATGTATTTTAATTCTTAAATCAGTTGATGCTATGTCTTAATCTCTAGTGTTTATATGAAAATAGGTGGTCTACTCTTCGTCAGAAGAATTAGACACTGGTTTTTGTTAGGTACACATCATTGATACCAATATTGCCATGAATGTGTAATAGAAAATATTCAATAATATAGAAAGAAAGGTGTTCTTTGTGTTTGAATTATGAAATGGTGATCCATGTAAGCATGTGGTACATGTTCAAGCCATTGTTCTGTATTAAAGCAAAAGAGGAACATTCTAAATTTTCAGAATAATTTATTAATTACCCCTTAAGTAGAATAAACTGGCCAGTTTGTTAAAATACTGAAATATCCTTGTAGCAGAATGAAGAAGTCTTGAGTATCATTTGCTGTAATAGAACACATGGTAGAAGAGTCGAATGTTATTTAATGTGATAGAAATAAATACATCTTCGCAGATATCAAAGGAAGATAACTGTTGTATGAAAGGTGTTAAATGTATTTCCAATCAACATTCACTAAATGACGATCATCCCTCTTTTAAAATTAAAAAAGCAGAACTTTGAAGTCACCGTGTTGGAAAAACACTAATGCTTCTTGAGTGTTTTTAACTGTTTGGCCAGGGTACATATAGTGGATTTTAAAATGCCTTATTTAGATTATGAGTAAACATGATTCATTTTAGTTAATAAAACTAAAGTTTTAAAATATTTTAATATTGATGTGCCATGAATGAAATGTTATCCTACCACTAATGTTAAGAGAAATCTGTTAGCCAAGATTATGGCTAAGATCTGAAAACAATATTGGGGCCGGGCATGGTGGCTCATGCCTGTAATCCTAGCACTCTTGGAGGCCAAGGTGGGAGGATCCCTTGAGGTCAGGAGTTCAAGACCAGCCGGAGCACGAGCAAGACCCCATCTCTACTAAAAATAGAAAAAATTAGCTGGGCATGGTGGGGCACACGTATAGTCCCAGCTACTTTGGAGGCTGAGGCAGGAGGATCACTTGAGCCCAGGAGTTTGAGGTTGCCGTGAGCTAGGCTGACACCACAGCACTCTAGCCCAGGCAACAGAGCAAGACTCTGTCTCAAAAAAAACATATTTTATTGCATAATGCATTGTAATCATTTCTCTAGTAATTCCCTTTGGTCTGAGGACTTAAAATTCCAATAATTTGGAGAATATCATTCTGATAGTCACTATTTTTTATTATTTCCTGCCTTTTAGTTACAAAAGTAAATGTTACACTGGATGATTATGATGGTTATAATAAAGATTACATAGGGGTATAATTAGAAGGCATACTTCTCCGTTGATCCAAAATCACTCTTTATAATATTTTACACATCTGCTAGAGCTGCTTGAAAAAAAAATATAATATTTTACCCAATATTTTTCTTCTCATGTGCCCCATTTCTGGGGCACGAATGCCCAGAAATGAATGCATAGATAATTTTTTGGTTTTATTTACATTGAATGTAATATACAAA
>NW_012155051.1:111870-112980 GCF_000956105.1 Propithecus coquereli | reverse complement strand
ATATATATTCACCCAAATATAGTAATTGGAATTTTGAAAATTTTTGATATCTTTCAGGGATATTTTCTTATTACACTGAAAGCTTGTGGACAAAGAAGTACCTAGAAGATCTATTCCAAAAAGTGATATTGAGGAGATTTGGGAATTGTAGCTTTCAAAATTTACACTTAAGGAAAGACTGGGCAGATGAGGGTGAGTGTGAAGCACAAAATGGATACAGTGATGAACATAAAAAAAGTAGGACAACTACCTATAATAAAAATGTCACTTATAGCAGAGGTCAAAAATGTAAAACATTTTGGGAAAAAACTCCATTTTTGTCAGTTACATTTGCTGACTCACAAGTTTCTGTAAGTAAATATCAATTTTTGGAACATACCTTTTCTCTGAATGGAAATTTAGAAAATGTATATAGTGACCTCATCCATATGTCAAATAATCTGAACCAATTAATATATAGCATTGGATTAAATGTGCAGTCAACTATTTCTGAAGATCTGACAGTTAAAAATACAGAGATTTTTAAATGTGATCAATTTGGTGGGTCCTTTGTTAAAAGTTTATTATTATTCCACCAAAATATACCTTCTATTGCCAAAATCTCCAACTTTGATCAGTATGGGAAGGTTTTTACCTATTCACCATTGCTTAATCTATATCAGGCACTAGATATTTGGGTAAAACATTGCATCTATAATAAAACTTTAATACCCTTTAGCCAGGTATCTACCCTAAATAATTACCAGAATATTTGTATCAGAGACAAAAATTATCAATGCCAAAAATCTGAGAAAACCTTTAACCAAGGCTCTAGCCCTGGAAAACATCAGAAAAGTCATTTTCCTGAGAACCATGTCAAATGTGAAAGGTGTGAGAAAGTCTTTCATCAATACTCAAAGCTTATTATCCATCAGAGTCTCCACATTCAAGAGAAGTCTGACAAATGTAATAAAAGTGTAGATGCTTTTACTCAGTCATCAGAACATACTCAGCATCAAGGAATCCATTTTGGAGAAACTTCATACAGGTACAATAAATGCAAGAAAGTCTTTAGTCAACCATCAAATATAAAAAAATATAAGATAATCCATACTAAAGAGAAATCCTACA
>NW_012155051.1:105822-108050 GCF_000956105.1 Propithecus coquereli | reverse complement strand
CTCAGGCTGGTTTCGAACTCCTGAGCTCAAACAATCCGCCCGCCTTGGCCTCCCAGAGTGCTAGGATTACAGGTGTGAGCCACCGCGCCCAGCCAGAGTGCCTCTCCCTCTTTACCTGTATTTTGACTACATTTTTCTCACTGCTCTCCCCACTTCATGTCATTTCACACAAGAATTTTTTGATCTGTGTTTTGAAATTTTGTAATGTGATGATAAATTATTTTTAACTGGAGAGTTTGAAACCATTTATTGGTTTTAAACAAAAAATTCTGGCCACTTAATTGAAATAAGATGGAAATAGTGCCATAGTCCAGAGAATTAAATCAGGCAGTCAGGACAGTGGTGAATAATGTGAACAAGACATGCTCATGGCATACTTCTCAGAGAGAGGTGAGCCATACTCAAGAAAATTGGAAACATTTTTAAAATGTGGGGAGAAGATTGGAAGCGAGCTCACTTTAATCACTCCAACTCTTAGGGTAGCTAAAGATGGTGTCATCTTATGCACAAACATAACAAAGGTGGAATGGGCATTTTGGGAATATGGTCAATTTCTGTTTGTCAGTGAAGAGAGCTTCTGTCCTTGTGACTTAGAATCACTGGACCATAGTACAGCACAGAGATACTGTTGGGAGTCGGAGATACACTTTTCTAGACATAGATTAGTTTTAGTTGGAAGTAGATGGAGTGGAGGATGAATTAAATAGTGTAATCATCACTTTAAAATGTCATGTTTCCAGAATAGATGTTTGAGACGAAGACGCATGTGGGAGACTGTACTAGGCAAATACAGCTAAGCATGTGCTGCAGTTACACACACAAGTGCAGTTTCCCAAGGGCTAAATATAAAGTATAACCCCAATTTTGGTTTGTTCCTCTGTAGGTGGGTAACCTTCCAGGGAAGCTGACCCACAGATGGCATGGACATCTCTCATTTCCACTTAGCCCAGTTATCAGTTTAGTCTCGTAATCGTCATTCTGTTTGAGGCACTGGGAAGGGTGATGGGGGGATGTTGATCAGTAAAAAGCATTAAGCATTTTAACCTGAAAATTCCACCAAATTCTTGGGATCGAAGTCCCCATGTTCTTTTACTTCCCATCTCCTTTCACCCAACCTGTGTAGAATAGAAAGTGGATTGTGAATTGTGAAAATAGGTACAACGAAATTGGGTTTCTGTTTCTGTTCAGACATTTAACATTGGCACAACTGAAATACAATAATGCATCTCCTTCTATAGGTATTAGGTTCTGTTCACCTATACTAAGAAAAGAATTGAATAGTGTCATAACCTAATATGTGTATTGTTTCTTACGGACATGATTAATAGGTAGCAGCCCAGGACTAATGAAATAGTATAATGATCTTACAGGGTACTAGTATGCTTCCATTTACTCTCTCTGATATTGTCTACACTTAGTATGTTCATACTTACCTTTTCTGCTCCACCTCCTGGCATCAATCTACATTCCAAACAGCAACACAGAAGAAATGTGAATCTGATAGATATATGGTATTAGATTAGAAACCATTATCTTTAAATTCAGAAAAGACCATTCCCCTCTGGCATTTATATATCTCATTGACTAGAAATATTATGTGCCCACCCTGTGAAGAAACATCTTTCTGGAACACAAGAGGACACATGAGAACATTATTGAAAATGACTTTTTACTTGAACTGTGTCTTAGTCCATTTGTGTGGCTGTGAAGGAGTTCCTGTTGCTGTATAATTTATTAAGAAAGGTTTATCTGGCACATGGTTCTGCAGGCTACACAAGGAGCAGGGCACCATCTACTTCTGGTGAAGAATTCAGGAAGCTTCCACTCAAAAGAAGGAAAAGAAAAGCAGAAATTACATGGAAAGAGAGGAAGAATAAGAGAGAGGAGGGAGGTGCCACGTTTTTTTAACACTCCTATCTCATGGAAACTAAGTGTAAACTAACTCAATCATGCAAGAATGACATCAAACTATTTGGGAATGATTTCCTCATGACCAAAACATATGCCTCCAGGCCCCTTCTCTACCACTGGAGATCAAATTTTAACATGAGATGGGGGGAGGGATGCTCAAATATCCAAACTATGTCAAACTGCTTCACAGGATATGACAATAAGATCATCATACTGGAACACAGTTTAATGGAAAGCCTCTCAAGTGTATTTTATAAATCCCAGATGCACAAGATTCAGTAATATACTCAAATGTTGTGCTTATTATTATTATTATT
>NW_012155051.1:104546-105180 GCF_000956105.1 Propithecus coquereli | reverse complement strand
TAACAACTCTAATCATCAGGGAAATGCAAATCAAAACCACGATGAGATACCATTTAACTCCAGTGAGAATGGCTTATATCAAAAGGCCCCAAAACAACAAATGTTGGTATGGTTGTGGAGAGATAGGAACACTCATATACTGCTGGTGGGACTGCAAACTAATACAACTTCTATGGAAAGCAATATGGAGATATCTTTTGATCCAGCAATCCCACTGCTGGGTATCTATCCAAAGGAAAAAAGTCATCCTATAATAAAGACATCTGCATGCAAATGTTTATAGCTGCACAATTCATAATTGCAAAGATGTGAAAACAACCCACATGCCCATCAATATATGAATGGATCAATAAAATGTGGTATGTGTATACCATGGAGTACTACTCAGCCACAAGGAACAATGATTAACTAACACCTCTTGTATTATCCGTGATGGTGCTAGGGCCCTACCTTCTAAGTGAGATATCACGAGAATGAAAAACAAACACCACATGTACTCACTATCAAATTAGTACTAATGATGCCGGGCGCGGTGGCTTACGCCTGTAATCCTAGCACTCTGGGAGGCCGAGGCGGGCGGACTGTTTGAGCTCAGGAGTTTGAAACCAGCCTGAGCAAGAGCGAGACCTCGTCT
>NW_012155051.1:67394-100421 GCF_000956105.1 Propithecus coquereli | reverse complement strand
CAGCCAGCCTATGTCTCTTGGAGGGGAGTTCAAGCCATTCACATTTATTGAGAGAACTGATAAGTGGGGTGAATTACTATTCATTCTGTTGTGTTGCATTTTGTTGCTTTGTTTTCTCCCTTCAGCCATTGTGGAATCTAGCCTTTGATCTTTAACTTTTGAGTGGTTTTACATTCGAGAGTGTTTATTGTGCTGATACTTGTATAATTCTGTTTTGAGTACTTCTTGGAGAGCTGGTCTTGTCTTGATGAGTTCCCTCAGTCTTTGCTTTTCTGAGAATGTCTTTATTTCTCCTTCATATATGAAACTTAGTTTTGCAGGGTACAAGATTCTCGGCTGGGCATTATTCTGTTTCAGAAGAGTGAGAATGGGGCCCCAGTCTCTTCTTGCTTGTAGGGTTTCAGTTGAGAAGTCTGGAGTTATTCTGATGGGCTTTCCTTTGTATGTTACTTGTTTCTTTCACCTTACAGCTCATAGAAGGGCCTGTTTAGTGGATATTTTGGTCAATTTGATGACTGCAGGAGGTGGTGTCTTTCTGTTTGCATTGAATCTCCCTGGGGTCTGGTGTATCTAATTCCAAAGTTCTCACTTTCTCCTATATCTGTTTCATCTCTTCATTATTAATTTTAAATTGAACAATGGAAGAATAAATAAAATATTAGGTAAGTTTTAAGTGCCCCCAAATAAATCTGTTCCATTAATAATGACCAGATTAGAGATCCATCAATTAATGAATAGTTTAAACATGAAGTCCTAGATTGAGAAAGTACTTTATCTGATACATAGGTCTGCTTATAAAACACCTGCTCAATGATATCTTGCTATTTTCTTTCCAAGAGTGGCCCATGCAACACTAACATCTAAGTCATACAGGCCACTTGCTAAAATGCAGATTACTGAGTGCCATGTCACACCCTGGGTATGATTCAGAATCTTTAGAAATGGATGTGACAATCTCCATTCAAACGAGGCTTCCAAATGATTTTTATGCTCAAGGGATGTTGAGAAACCCCATAATAAGATCTAGAAATATATATTTAGCCAAGTTGATTTTAATAGAAGAAAGAATAGTCAGAAAATAATTTTAACGTGTCATTAAATAAAATTAAATAATAGAAGAATGCAAACAAACGTACAGTCACATCTTATAAGTATGCAAGATTTTACTTTTCTGTTTAAAGAAGTTTGTAGGAAAAATGTAAGAGAAGATAAAGTAAGTTAAATCATGGCAAATTAAACTTTGAGAGCAAAGCATTTTCCTAGAGACCTTTTTTTTTTTTCTAAGGTAGTCATTTTTGTTCTGTTTTATTTTTGGCAACATCTATTATCCTTTTGTTGTTTTAATTTTTTTATTTCGATAGGTTTAGGGGATGAAAGCATTTTTGTTGTTGTTGCATTGTATGATGTTGAAGTCAGGACTTTTAGTATATACATCACCAGAGTAGCGTACGTTATACCTGCTCGGTAAATTTTTATCTCTCACCCTCTTCCACCCTCCCCCCTTCTTACTTTATCTTCTTCTGAGGTTAATTGTATTGTTTTTAGAATGATTTCCCACATTAAAAAGCACTGAAACACTTTCTATATTGAAGCCCAGGAATAATTTATCCCTTTTTGCAGATAAACTGTATCATTTAGTTTCCAATTTTTTTCATTAAAAAATTATTCCAAAAGTTACTAAGAAATGCTAAGTACATGAATGTCCATGGGCTAATTGGATTAGAAACATTGTGAAAATAGAATATATAATAAAAGATAAATAGATACTGAGGGAATTCAAAAGTTTGCTTTTTGCCAAACATTTTACTTCCAGTTTTCCGTGTAGGTTTATAGCTGTGAACGTTATGATATTTTCTACTTGATGATTTAACTTATTGATATATCAATTTTTATATGTTAGCTCTTAGGTTTACTTTTCTATGGTGTTAAATTCTGTGAAGGAAAAATCATCCTATTGTGGAAATAGTGTAGGCCCCTGTGATTCTCTCAGTTATATTAATTTTGACGTCCCCAGTTACCTTGACCAAGCCCACGTGGAAGAATGCACAAATTTGTATTGCAAATGCTGGGAATCTCTTTTTAATTTGGGTCGTAGATTTTTTTTTTAATTGATTTTTACTCTCTAAGCTTTTTCATGAAATGTACCTTCAGAAAGCTCAGGAAGGAAAGGCAGCTTTTCCAGAGCATGGAACCAACAAATGAAAATCGAACTTTTGAAATTAAGCTCTCACTGCCTCTGCCAGGAGATTTAATCCACAAAGCAATGGCAGGAGAATTGAATGTCCTATGTTATGTTCCCATTTTCTGTGTCATTTTCTGTTATGACACAGCGATCAGCACCACTACCGTTCAGGCAATATGAAGATGAGGTTAGTGGTCATGACGTAAATGAAGTTTTGCTCTCCTCAGGCCCACTATAAAATGCCATGTGCTTGTGGCTGATATTCCATACCTTTCCAGCAAATGCAATAATCAGTGCTCTACCTTATTATGTTTTTAAGACTAAGATTTAGGCAGCAAGTACAATACCTTAACAACTAACGGTTTTCTAATGAAGAGATTTTAGAAAATAAACCTGTGATAGAACACAGAAAAAAAATCACAATAATATCAATGATAGTGGTATAAAAATCTGCTTAATTGGGGCAGGGGAGGAGATAGGACAAAGCAGAACTTGATGATATGATACAAATACTTTAGGATAGAGGAGAAGCTAGTTCATGTTTACATGATTTAAATGCCAATTATTGCTATTCATATAGTGATCTCTTGAAGTTAAGTTCTAAAACTGTTTATGGTTGAAATACAAAAACCAGTTTATTTTAACAGGTTTTTAACATATATTGCTGAGTTGGAAGAAACTATTTGTCTTCCATTATAGGTATATAAAGTCATTATTAATTAAGCTTTAGTGACTTTGATTGCTAAAGAATGAAAGTTTCCATTATTCGTATTACTTACTAATAAATAAAATATACGATGCTAATATTGTTTCTTACTGATTATCTTCAAGTACCTAAATTAATGGATGGAGTCTATATGAAAAATGATTATAGATTCAGAGCTGGTGTAAAGTTCTGCTCAAGTCAACAGGTAACATTTAATTTCGCATAAGCCTGCCAATTGTAATGCACTGTTCGCCTGTGTTTTCTCATTGCAAAAGCAAAATTATATATAGCTATTAATATATTGATGAAAATGAGAAGAACAGAATTTGAAGGCAGTGGTTCATGGTCATAAAAGTTGGAGAATTAATAGTAATAGCTGGAGCCAAAAATGCAGTAACTTCCCCCAGTGTGTCAGGAAAATAAAACAATGCCCTTTCCAATCAAGGGTTTCTACTATGTGAAGATAAATGGTTATAATAATATTCAGTATTTTGAACGAAGAATTACAAGGTATGTCATGAGCCAGTATGTCATGGTTTCAAATTGGAATAAAATATGGATTCAGGATCAGATGAAAAACTTAAATAGAACAAAGTATTTTATGAAATAAAATTATAACTGAGCTTCCAAAAGCCTCGAGTCTCCAAAGCAGCTTCTCTGTAAGAGCATTCAGAATAGCACCTTGTCTCAGTACATACTGCACAGAACATTGCAGCATGATTTATTCAGAAAGTTATTAAGGACATGAAGAAATGGATGTATAGTTGAATAAGAATGATACGAAAGAGTATTTATAGCATGAATATATGATCCTGTTTTCCTTCGGGGGAAAGTATGAACGTAGCCCCCAACTACCGCAAATCACACAGTCGGGTTTCCTGCATTTGGGGAAATCGCAGGGGTCAGCACACCTGGAGTGCAGTGGATGAGCCGCACCCTGAATAAACCACCTTCGTGATCATGGTACCTCTCTTGCCAGGTAAGTGTGATCCTAGTTGTTAAAGTATATGTGTGTGTACATATCTGCATATATGGATGTACGTATGGAATGAAAATTTATTCACAATATGTTAGCAGAGGTTCCTTGAGAGGTAGACTAACAGGTGATTTTTGACAATATCCTTTTGCTCATCTGCATTTTCTGTAAGTACATATATAACTTGTACAATTAAAAAACTGAAAATATTTATAAAAAGGTTATATTTAAATACAATTTTAAAGAAGTATTAAAAACTTTACTAGTGATCCACAGCTAATACTGACAAGGGCATAAGTCCTTTAGATTTTATAGCATTATTTGTGTTGGGAATGCAGCAGTGTCATCGAATATGTTAATGACTTTTTCATGTTTTGAATAGGTTCCCGATGCCTTTATATATCAAATTACATTTTTCATTTAATTTGAGTTATAATCTTATGCTGCAATTCTATGATTCTCATCTCATTGTCCATTTCTACACACCATCTACCCTCTCTGGAAGTGCATAAAGTTAGTCATAAAAATTCATTTATGGAGCACTCCTTATGTGGTAAGCGTGGTTTGGGTGCATTACATGAATCATTGCATTGATTTCCATAGAAACTGTGGCTGAAATGTTGATGTTTGCATTTTGTATATGAGGCACATTCAGGATGGAAGAAATTAGGATAACAACAACAACAAGCTCAAACACCTAGCAATGTCAATACAAGAATTTTTTAAAAGATCCATGTAAGTCCAAAGTCAAAACTTTCTATGCACCACTAAGAATTACTCTAAGTAGTTAGAGGGACAATCAATCCATATGATTGGTCAGAGGTTCCAAGGAGGGTAGGGTTGAAGGAGGGGGATGCTGTCTGTGATCTGGAGTGTGAGGCCTTGGGTTCCTGGGATAAGGGACTAGTGCTCACCCTGGACCAGTCTACAGGCTCATGACAAGCCCCGGCCCCTGCTGATGGGCATCATGCTGTAGCTTAGGGCAATGGGTCTGGGTTGCCAGGCCGACTGTGCAGTGTCAGGGCAGTGGCAACCCGACCTATGGGAGGCGTGTGGCCTGGCGGCCCAGCAGGGTGATGGAGATACGTGGGTGGGCAGGAGGCTGCCGAGGGTGTGGGGGTTACTTGCAGTATGTCAGGGTCCGGGGTGACAGGGGCAGGAGGTGGGCATTGGTCTCAACAGGCCACAGTCAGTGGCTCTCCAGTCTAGCCCGGATCCAGGTTCATGTCCCAGTGTCCGAGGGAGAGGGTCCACATGTAGCCCGTCCCAGGCTACGTGCTCTGGGTATATGCTGCATACAGATCTGCCATGGCGCTCATAAATCCTCCAACTAAAAAATGCGGGGGAAAATCACATGTATGCTTCCCTCCTCACCACCCAACCTAGGACCCCCCTAGGCGCACCCCATGCGGGTCTGGACCCAACCCAGCCAGGCCTATTTGTCCTCTCCAATTCTCATTTCCCCTGTTCCCCCAAAAGACACCCCTGCTTTGGCCCTGACTTCAGGTTGGAGATGGGGGGATGGGGATGCAGGGAAGCGGGGCAGGCTTCTCCATGGCTTGGGAATTGGATGTGGGTTTGGGAGGACATGTGTGTGGTCCCCAGATGGAGTGGTGTAAAATATCTAGGACCATGGTCATTGGAGTGGGAAGGTCTGGAGTTCCAATGGGAGTGAGGGCAGGCCAGTAGTTCTGAGGGAGGGGCTGGGGGAGGAGATGCTGTCTGGGATGCGGAGTGGGAGATAGGCTTAGAATTCCAGGGGCAGGAGACTGTCGTTCACTCCCTCCAAGCCCCTGCTCCTTGCTACTTGATAGCCTGGTGTTACCTGGAGCAAAAGGTCTGGGCTGAGCAATGCATTGTGCATTCTCAGGGTGCGGAAGACCCCGCCCAGAGCATGAGGTGCAGTGGGCGACCAGGGTGACGGAGATTCCTGGGTGTGGGGAAAGCAGCCAGGCATGGGGTGTTACTCCTGCTATGTCAGGGGATGGCACCTAGATGGAGGTGTGGGCTGGGTGCTGGTCCCAACAGGCCACAGTTGGTGGCACTAGGACTGAACCCAAATCCAGGTTCCAGTTCCAGTGTCAGAGGGGGAGGGTCTACCTGTGGCCACGACATTTCCATTTGAGGCTAGGAGCTCCAGGTACTCACGACACCTGTCCAGCTCACGTAGACACCCTTGGCAATCAGACTTCCTCCAAGTAGCAAAAAATGGCCTCATCACACTCTTTCATTCCCTCCTCACCACCCTTCCCCCACTCCTCTTCCTGAGCCTGGCCTGGCCTAATGGTCCCTGTCTTAGGAGTCCCCACCCTCAGGCTGTCTCGAACTCTCCTTTCCCTTAATCCTGAACAGGCTGCCCCTGCTTTGTCCCTGATACCAGGCTGGTGGTGTACCCATGGGGATGTGGGACAAGAGGCAGGCTTCTCTGTGGCCAGGGACCTGAATCTGCATTTGGGAGGGCTGGTGCGGGTTTCCGAGGTGGAGTGGTATAAAATATCAGGGGCCATGGTCATGTGGTGGAAAGGTCTGGAGCTCCAATTGCAGGGAGGGCAGGTCAGGGGTTCTAAGGGCAGGTTTGAGGCAGGATGACGCCGTTGGCAACCTGGAACATGAGACATGCCTTGGGTTCTTGGGATTGGGGACTTGTGCTCACTTGGAACCTGCCCAGTGGGTCATGCCCCACACCCGCCCCCTGCAACTTTTGGTCCTGTCATTGCCTGGGGCAGCAGCAGGTCTGCGCTGTTGGTGCATAGTGTTCTCTCTGGGG
Source organism: Propithecus coquereli (assembly GCF_000956105.1). Classification (NCBI taxonomy): domain Eukaryota; kingdom Metazoa; phylum Chordata; class Mammalia; order Primates; family Indriidae; genus Propithecus; species Propithecus coquereli. The sequence continues at coordinate 93,790 of NW_012155051.1, read as the reverse complement.
TGACCCAGCCAAGGCCATGCAGAGCCCCTGCCAACCAGGGTGACGGAGATTCCTGGCTGCTCAAAACATGGACAGGGGTGGAGGCTTACTCTCCCTATGTCAGGGACTAGGGTGACAGTGACAGTGTGTGGTGGATGCTAGTCTTGGCAGTTGGTGGCACTGGGACTGAGCACAGTCCAGGTCCCAGTCCCAGTGGTCCAGGGCGATGGTCCACGTTTGGCCATGATAATTCCCGCCCAGGCTGCATGCTCCAGGTATGTGCTGTGGCTGTCTGGGTCACCCAGACAGGCCTTGGCACTCACACCAACTCCAAGGAACAAAATAGGACCATATCAGACCCTGTCTTTCACTCCTTGATGCTTCCCAAGGCCCACTAGGCCCTGCAAGGCCTACATATCCCCACCTTCCGGCTGTCCAGGTCACACAAGCATGCCATAGCCATCAAACCTCCTCCAAGTAAAAAAAAAGGCCAGATCACAACCTGTGCTTCCCTCCTCACTGTCCCCCACCCCAGGTTCACCTGGCCTGATGTTGCCTAATGGCCCCCATGCTGGGACTGTCTCCCACTCTCACTCCCCTTGACCCACAAAAAACACCCCTGCCCTGGCCCTGACACAGAGCTGGAGGTGGGGGGATGGGGCTGCTGGGCAGGACTGGGGCTTCTCCGCAGCCTGGGAACTGGTCGTGCCCTTGGAGGGCAGGTGTGAGGTTTCCAGATGCAGTGGTATGAAATCTCAGGGGCCACGGTCATTGGGGCAGGAAGGACTGGAGTGCCCATGGGAGCAAGGGCAGAGAGTGGGTTCCAAGGGTCGCGTTGAGGGAGGATGGTGCTGTCTGAAATGTGGAATATGTGACAGGGCTCAGGTTTCAGGGGCAGGGGACTGGTGCTCAGCCAGGACCTGTCCACTGGCTCAGGCCCCACCTCTGCCCCTGCCACTCGTTGTCCTCCACTTTCTTGGGGCAAGGGGTCTTGCCTGCAATGCACATTGTGCAGTCTTGGGTGTGGGAAGCCTAGCCCAGCACAGGAGGTGCTGCAGGTGACCAGGGTGATGGAGATTCCTGGGTGCAGGGAAAGTAGCTGAGTGTGGGTGTTACTCCCCCTATGTCAGGGGCTGGGACTGAGGCAGAGGCACGGGGTAAGCGCTGGTCCTGACAGGCTGCAGTCGGTGGTGCTAGGACCGAGCCCAGACCCAGGCTGGTGTCCCAGTGTCAGAAGGGAGGGTCTGCCTGTGGCCAAGACTTAGCCATCTCAGGCTAAGAGCTCCAGGTACTCAACCTGGTTGTCGGAGTTGCCCAGACCCGCCCTGGCCCTCATACCTCCAAGTAATGAGAGGGCCAGATTACACTCTGTCCTTCCTGCCTCACTGGCCCACCCCCAGGTTGCCTCACTCAGCTTGGCCTAATGGCCCCCACTGAGGGGCTGTCTCTGACTGTCACTGCTCTGGACGCCCAAAGAGATGTTCTTGCCCTGGCCCTGATGACAGGGTAGAGGTAGGGGGATAAGGATGCATGGCAGGAGGCTGACTTCTCAGGGCCTGGGAACTAGATGTGTGCTTGGGAGGGCAGGTGACATGTTCCCAGTTGAAGTGGTGTAAAATTTCAGGGGGCCTGGGCAGTGGGGTGAGGTCTGCAGTTCCAGTAAGAGCGAGGGCAGGTCAGGGGTTCCGATGGTCAGGTTGGGTAAGGGGGTGCTATCTGGGATCTGGAGGGGGGACAGGCCTTGGGTTCCCAAGCTGGGGAACTGGTGTTTGCCTAGGACCTGACTGCTGGCTCCTCCCCGTCCCCACCCTGTGTCATTGAGCATCCTGTGTTTGCACAGGGCAATGGGCCAGGGTTACTCAGTGTCTTGTGTAGTCTCAGGGTGCGGGCCAATGGCCTGAGGCACACAGCACGGGGGTCAACCAGAGGGATGGAGATTTATGAGTAGGCAGAAAGGGGCCTGGGATGGGAGGTCACTCTTGCTATGTCAGGGGCTGGGCTGGGGGCACTGGCGAGAGGTGGGTGCTGGTCCTGACAAGCAGCAGGCGATGGCACTGGCACTGAGCCCGAGTCCAGGTTTGAGTCCTAGTTTCCGAGGGGGAGTGTCTGCGTGTGGCCACCATGTCCCTGTCCCAATCTATGTGCTTTGGGTAGTCGCCACAGCTGTCCTGGACACACAGGCCGGCCCTGGCACTCAGTTCTACTCCAGGTAACAAAATAGGGTGTGGTCACACCCTGTCCTTCCCTTCTCACTGGACCTCCCAGGCCCGTTGGGGCCCTGCAAGGCCTACAGTTGCCTACCCTTGGGCTGTCTGGGTCACACAGACCCGCCCAGACATTCTTGCGTTCCTTTTGGCTGAACAAGATGCCCGTGTTCTGGTTCGATGCCAGGCTGGATGTGTGGGGATGGTGATGCAGGGCAGGGGGAGGGCTTCTCCATGGCTTGGGAACTGGATGTGGGTTTGGGAGGGGAGGTGTGGGGTTCCCAGGTGGAGCGGTGTAAAATTTCAGGGCCATGGTCAGTGGGGTCTGAAGGTCTGGAGTTCCAGTGGGAGCAAGTGCTGGTCAGGGGTTCTGAGGGTGAAGTTGGGGGGGCGATGCTGTCTGAGATCTGACAGGGAGACAGGCCTTGGGTTTCAGGGGTGGGGGACTGGTGCACAGGGGGACCTGGCTGGTGGCTCACACTGGGACCCTGACCCCTGCCACTTGGTTTCTGTGGTTTCCTGGGGCAACGGTCCAGCCTGTGCTGGGCATTGTGCAGTCTCAGGGAGAGGGAGACCAGGCCCTCACAAGGCATGTGGAGCGGTGGTCGACCAGGGTGATGGAGATTCTCAGGTGCACGGGAGGCGGCGGGGGTGCCAGGATAACTGAAGCTAAGTCAGGCTGGGGCACTGTGGCAAATTGCGGTGAGCACTGATCACAAGTCCCAGTTAGTGGCCTAGGTTTAAGCCCAGGTCCAGGTTGGAGCCCCAGTGTCCAAGGGGGAGGGCCTGTGTATGGCCATGACATCCTTGTCCCAGGCTACATGCTCTGGGTATGTGCCACGTCTGTCGGGGTCACACAGAACCACCCTGCCACTCAAACCTCCTCCAAGTAACAAAATGTGGGGCTCATCACACCCCATCCTTCCCTTCTCACCACCCTCAGGCACACCCCAAGCTTGCCTGGCCTGGCCTAGATGACCCGAGCCTACTGGTATCCACTCTGGGGTTGTCTCCCACTCCCTTCCCCTCCCCTTAGGTACCCCCCCAACACACCCTGCCCTTGCACTGATACTGTGGTGAGCTGAGAGCTTTACAATAAGGGGTTAATAAATGAAATAAGCAATACGCCAGGGGCTGGCTAAATTATAGCTACATAGTTGAAGTGTTAGACTGAAAGAATAGTCTTTTGTCTAATAACTGCCATCTGCTTCTGTAACCCTGCTTGCAGCTTGCTTTGAGGATTGTAATCTGCCTTCAGGCACCAGAGATCTGTGAGGGCAACTATGTCCTGTGACCTTGTATCTTGCAACCCAGACTTCACTCCCCGCTTTTGTTCCCTGAACACCTGCCCTATGTCACGTAGCCTCCCTCAAAAATAGTATAAAACCCTCGTAGAAACTTGAGATGGTGCCATCCTCTCGTACTGCTTTTATGCGGGCAGAGGTGGTCACTGGCCAGCTAATAAAGACTCTCAATTTGGCTTCATTGAATTCTCCTGTGGTCTGTTCGCGCCCTCCACACTACAACAATACCAGGATGGAGGTGGGGGGGTAGGACTGTAGGGCAGGGGGAGGGCTTCTCCATGGCCTAGGAACTGGATGTGGGTTTGGGAGGCGAGGTGTGGGGTTCCCAGGCGGAATGGTGTACAATTTCAGGGTCGTGGGCAGGAAGGTGGGAAGGTCTGGAGTTCTAATGGGAGTGAGGGAAGGTGAGGGGTTCCGAGGGTGGGGCCAGAGGAGGCGGATGCCGTCTGTGCTCTGGAGTGGGAGACAGGCCTCAGATTCTGGTAGTAGGGGACTGGCGCACAAACAGGACCTGCCTTTTCCTTCATGCTGTGACCGCCCCCTGCCCCTTGGTGTCCTGTAGTTGCCCAGAACAGTGGGTCCCATTTGGGAATCACATTGTGCAATATCAGGGCACGGGCCATCCAGCCTGCCTGGGGCTCGAGGTGCATTGGCCAACCAGGGTGACAGAGAAGTGCAGGTCGGGGGAGGCAGCAGGTGGTGCGGGAGTTACTCCTGCTTTATGACGCACTGGGGTGGGGGTCCCAGAGTGCGGTGGGTGCTGGTCAGGAAAGCCCACAATTGGTGGCCCTTGGGCTAAGCCTGGGTCCAAGTCGGAGACCCAGTGTCTGAGGGGGCAGGTCCACATGTGGTATGAGGTCGCCATTTCAGAGCATGAGCTCCTGGTGCTTGCTGCGGCCATCCAGGTCAGACAGACCTGTCCTGGCATTCAAACCTCCTTCAAGTAACAAAAGAGGGCCAGATCGTACCCTGCCCTTCCCTCCTCACTGTACCCTCCCAGGCCTGCCTGGCAAGGCAAGGACTACATATCCCCACCCTCAGGATGTCCAAGTCCCACAAACGTAACCTTGCTCTCATACCTCCTCTAAGTAACAAAAGAGGGGGCAGATCACACCCTGTCCTTCCCTGCTTGCTGCCCCCCAGGCCCACCTAGACTGGCCCGGCCTACTTACAGTAGACCTGCACCCTCTTGCTGTGTCCAACTCTAGCTCCCCTTGCCCCCCCATGAGAACCCCCTGCCCTAGCCCGGATGCCAGGCTGGCAGTGGGGGCATGGGCATGTGGGACAGGGGGCAGGCTTCTCTGTTGCCTGGGAACGGGGTGTGGCTTTGGGAGGGTGGGTGTGGAGTTCCCTGGTGGAGTCTTGTAAAGTACCAGGGGCCATGGTCCTTGGGAAGGTGTGGAGTTCCAACGCAAGGGAGGGCAGGTGAGGGGTGCTGAGGGTGGGCCTGGAGGAGGGGATACAGTGTGGGATCTGGAGGGGGAAATAGGCCTAGGGTTCCAGCGTCAGGGGACTACCATGCAGGGGACAAGCCTGCTGGCTTGCACCCAGCTTCTGCCCTCTGCTACTTGGCGTCCTGCCATTGCCCAGAGCAGGCAGTGTGGGTGGAGCACTGCACCGTGCAGACTCAGGACAGGGGCGAACAGGCCAGGGCCATACCGCACAGCAGCTGACCAGCTTGATGGAGATTCCCAGGTGCCCAGAAAGTGGCCTGGGTTGGGGGGCACTCATTCTTGTCAGGGGCTGGGGCAGTGGTGGCGGTGCACAGTGGGTGCTGGTCCCAACAGGCCACAGTCTGTGCAGCTCGGGCTGAGCCCAAGTCCAGGTTTCAGTACAACTGTCCCAGTGGGGGATCTGGATTTGGCCACTGCGTCCTTGTCCCAGGCTACATGCTCCAGGTATGTGCCGCGGCTGTCCAGGTCACACAGACCCGCGCTGACACTTAAACATCTGTCAAGTAACAAAAGAGGGCCAGATCACACCTGTCCTTTCCTCCTAACTGCCCCTCCAGGTCACTCAGACACGCTGGCACTCAAGCCTACTCTAAGTAACAAAATATGGCCAGATCAGACTCTGCCCTTCACTCCGTACCACCCACCAGGCCCGGCAAGGCCCACACACCCCTACCCTTAGGCTGTCTGGATCACACAGACACCCCATGGCCCTCAGACTTCCTCCAAGTAACCAAAAATGGCCATATCACACCCAGTCCTTCCCTTCTCACTGCCCCCCGCCCCCGGGCCTCCTGGGCCTAATGGTTCCGCCCTCACGCTGTCTCCGACTCTCACTCCTCTTGACCCCAAACAGGATGCCCTACCCTGGCCCTGACGACAGGCTGGTGGGGTACCGATGGGGATGTGGGGCAAGAGGCAGGTTCTCCACACCCTAGGAACTGCCCTCAGAACCCCTGACCTGCCATGCTCTGATTGGAACTCCAGACGGTTCCATCGTAATGACCGTGGCCCCTGAGTTTATACCCCTCCACCCGGGAACCCTGCCCCTGCCCTCCCAAATGCACTGTGCATTCTCGGGCGCGAGTCTGCGCTGCACATCAGGCAGTCTCAGGGCACAGGCACCCAGGCTTCCCCAGGTGGGTGGCACGCCTTCTAACCAAGGTGATGAAGATTTTCAGGTGCCCGGGGGATGGCCGGGGGTGCGGGGGTTACTCTCGCTATGTCACTGGCTGTGGCGGCAGCAGCAACTTGCGGTGGGCACTGGTCTGGACAGGGCACAATCTGTGGTGCTTGGACTGAGCCCAGGTCCAGGTTTGAATGCCACGGTAATAAGGGGAGGGTCCATGAGTGACCACAACATCACTGTCCCAGGATTTGAGCTCTGGGTGCGTGCCTGTGTCTGGGTGTCCGGGCCACAAAGACCGGCCCTGGCACTCAAACCTCTGCCTCTCCGTGTTCCTGGCTTCTTTTTCCTACCTCTGATCTGGTGTCTTGGGGGTTGGGGGAGAGGAAAGACCCACCCACCCTCTCAGTGCCTTCACTCATGGTAACTTTCCAAAATCTTGATGTCGTTTTTATTGGATTTAAAGTCAATTTTATTTTACATTTTACTGCTCAAGATACCCCCAAAGGGGGTTCTGCTCCCACATTTTAGAGGCTGTTGGAGGACTCCCAGTGTGGGGGTGGGTGGGTTCCCCTTGCTAGGATGGTGTCTTTCCTGTCCCTTTTCTGTCTTCACCCCAGGAAAGCCACTGGGCTCTCACTAGCACCTCCTCCAGATTGGCCTCTAGGGGTTACATAAATTATGAATAAATAAAAAGATGGTCCTGACCTCCATCCTCCCCTCCTATGTTTTACTTACCATTTTTTCAAAATTTGGACAAGCCAATCCCATTGAGACCCAACATTAAATAGGCCACAGGCTACATCTGCCTGTGAGCATTTATCGTTCAGGTAGCATTACATTGTACCAAACCCTAATGCCCCGCCCGACAGGAACACCACCCTGGGTGCCAGGCATGACGTCACTCCCACCTGGCGCCCCGCATTCCTCAGCCGCTGACAGATGCCAACTGCCAATCTCTAACCCTTGACAGTCCTGACTGGCGCAGCGACCCCCTTGGCCTAGGGCGGCAGGAGCTGCGCCGGCCGCGGGTGGGGTGTGTCGTGGCAGCTGGTGGCTGGCGGAGGCCGAGCGGCGGGCCACGCTGCCCCTTGGTCCAAGCCCGGTGGATTCTTCTGGAGGAAGGCGCGGTGCGGAGGAGGCCGGGGGCTGGCGGGAGGTGCGTGGGCGAGTCCGGTGCCGCCTGCGCCGTGCTGTTCTGTCCCACGCGCGGTTTCCCGGAGGGACCGAGGCGGGGCACGGACCAGGGCTGCCTGCTGCTGGGGCCGCACTGCAGCCGGTTCCGTTGTACATACAGCTGCTTCAGCCAGGGTGGTGAAGAGGCTCCTGGGACCGCCTCTGGTAAGAGTCGCACCTGGTGGCCATCTGGGGAGGCAGCAGGGCGGGTGCGGGCTGCGGCCTCCCAGGGGCCTAAAGCAGACTCCCTCTGAGGGCAGCCACCTCTGCCTTCCAAATTCTTCCTGCTCCTTCTGTATTTAAAACGAGGGAAAATAGCGTTCGCTGTTCTTTTTAATGAACTGGCTGGTTCCCAGAGCTTTAGGAGAATATGGACAGTTAGAGAAATGCTGATGACGTAAGTTGCTTGCTTTTATTTTTTTCCTCAGACTTTTGTTTATTATTTTTTCAGAGTATTATGGGGATACAAACATTTTAACATAAATTGCTTTTGTGCCATGTCAGTCAAAGTTATAAGTGTGCCTGTCACCAAGATAGCATGCATTGCACCCATTAAGTGTGAATTTACCTGGCCCCTCCTCCTCCTTCCCACCTGCTCAGTTTCCGCTGAGTTTTACCACCACTTATACACACGAGTGTCGATCCTTTAGTTCCAGTTTAATAGTGAGTACATGTGGTATTTTTCCATTCTTCCAATACTTTACTTAGAAGGGTGGTCTCCAGTTCCATCCAGGTTCTTACTGTTTTGTATGGCTGAGCAGTACTCCATAGTATAAATCAATAATAGATTTTTCAAGCATCTTTCAGCACCTGCCAGATGATCCTATAGATTTTGTTCCTTTGAACAATTAATGTGGTGAAATACATGACTACTTTTCTAATTGTGAACCATGCCCACTTTATGAACATAATCTCCATTTGGTGTAAACGGAAATGTTCTTCTGGATTTGTTTTTATTTGGATTTTCTTCTTGTAGTAAAATATACATAATATGAAAGTTACCATTCTAATCAATTTTAAGCGTACAATTCAGTGGCATTAGATACATTCATTCACATTCTTTTGCAACCATCACCATGATCTATTTTCAGAATGTTTTCAGCATCCCGATAGAAACTCTACCCATTAAACAATTATTCACTGTTTTACTTTATGTCTCTATGAGTTTGCCTATTCTAAATAACTCACACAAGTGGAATCATATAATATTTGTTCTTTTGTGTCTGGCTTGTATTATTTAGCCTAACGTTTTCAAGGTTCATCTCTGTAGCATGTATCAAAAGTTTATTCCTTTTTATGGCTGAATAATATTCCATTGTTTGGATGTATTACATTTCATTTCTTCATTCATCTGTTGATGGACACTTGGGTTGTTCTTCTTTTTGGCTATTGTGAATAAAGCTGCTGTGCACAAGTGTCTGTCTGAGTCTCTGATTCCAGTTCTTTCAGATATTTACCTAGGAGTAGAATTGCTTACTCACATGGTAAGTGTATATTTAACCTGTTGTTTTTTTTTTTGAGTCGGTGTCTGACTGTGTAGCCCAGGCTGGAGTGCAGTTATGCAGTCACAGCTCGCTGCAACCCCCAACTCTTGGACCCTTAAGTGATCTTCCAGGCTCAGCCTCTCAAGTAGCTAGGACTATAGGCACATGCCACTGCACCAGCTAATGTTTTAAATTTCTTTTAGAGATGGGGGTCTCACTATGTTACCCAGGTTGGTCTTGAACTCCTGGCCTCAAACTTACTCCTGTCTCATCCTCCCAAAGTACTGGTATTACAAGTGTGAGCCATAATGTGCAGCCTAGGTTTAACCTTTGAAGAACCAACACTGTTTTATACAGTGGGTGCACCATTTTATGTTGCCACAAACAGTGGATGAGGTTCCCAGTTTCTCTACATTCCTGCCAAAACTTGCAATTTTTATTTATTTTTTTCACAATAGCGGTTTCTACTGGGTGTGAAGTGGCATCTCATGATGGATTTGATTTGTCATTCCCCCAGGAATAGTGATGTAGAGCATCTTTTCAAAAGCTTATTGGACATCTTTATATCTTATGGGAGAAATGTCTATTAAAACCCTTTGTCCATTTTCAAATAGGGTTATTTGGTTCCTTGTAGAATTTTTTAATATATTCTGGATATTTAGTGTTATCAGATAGATATTTGTTTGAAAATATTTCTCTATGTTGATTGCAATTTGAATTTCTTGATAATACGTTTTTAAGAACAAAAGTTTAAAATATTGGCAAAGTCCTATTTGTTTTTCTATTGCCATCACTTTTGATGTCACACTTGAGAAAATCTTGACTAATTCAAGATTATGAAGATGTCCCCCTGTGCATTCTACTGAGAGGTTTAAAGCTTTAGCATTCTCCGGAATCCCCACTGTGAGCCTGTGCTGCTTCACGTGTCTTCCTCAGTGATGGGGTGAGCGTAGTGAGGAATCTGGCCCGTCTGCCTGGCCGTGGCTTCTGCCAACAAGGGAGGAAACCGTTGTGTCAGTGCCCCGATGCCCGGGCCCCAAGGCGGACCGGCGATGAGAGGGTAGCCCACCGTGCGTGGCCTTTGCCTTGTAAGGAAGAGAGGCTGTTTTGTTTCCGTCCAGGTTCCCCTGGTTCCGTTGTTGGCTGGATGTGCACGTGGCGCGTTCGTGGGGCAGTGGGGGCTAGCCCCGGGCCTGGAGAGCAGCAGAGGTGCCTTCGCCTGCCCCTGTGTGGCCGGAGGCGTTGGAAGTGGGGTTTGTGTGGCTGCAGGCAGGGTGGTGGCAGTGTTCTGCCTCGTTGAGCTTGGGATGGGGGTGGGTGAGTGCACTTGCCAGGTAACTCTTTCCTCCTGCGGCCAGATTGCCCACGCTCGTCCAGGCAGGCCTCCGGCAGAGGGCCCGTGTATGTGGTCTTAGGTAGGCTCTGCTTTCCCTGTGGTCTCTTGGTGCCCCCAGGGCCGCTGGAAGGAATGCCTTGTCCTGGCCGTCTGTCTTTGAGCAGGCGAGTGCTGCTTCTGGAGCACGCTCTCCCTGCGTCCGCACCGCTGGGATGTGGGTTCCAGGCCTGGCGCCCCTGTCGTCACACTCGGTGTCCCTGGGACGTGCCTGGCACCGCATCGGCGTCTGGCCTGGAGAGCGGTGGGGACAAGCAGCAGCCCCTGGCGACTGAGACCCGGGCCGTACCCGGCGGGCCCGGATCCAGTGGAGGCCTTGGACACGTGAGTGGGTGAATCTTTCCCCGGCGCCTTGACTTGGGGCCTCAGGTACGTCCATGTAGCCCGTCGGCCCGGCGCGCACTCCCCGGGGTGGATCGCTGCCGAAGCGGGCAGCCGCGCCCGTCCACACTGTCCCATCCCAAATGAGATCCCGGGAGGAGGGGTCCGAGTGCTGGGCTCTGGCCCTGAGGCCTGCCCGCCACTGGGAGCTGGGAACCCACCCAGAGCCGTGCCGAAAGGGATCCCGAGAAGGGGACGGGGAGCGTGTGGCCCCGCGTGCCCGTGCAGCGCAGCCTGCTTCCGTCCTCCCAGACACCCCGGCCAGTCCGGTCTCCCCCTCCATCCCCGCCGCCTGCCCGCGGCCACACCGGCACGGATTTGCCCACGGCGCCTGCACCGCCACCGCGGCGGCCCCAGCTGCCAGCCCGCCAGTTTGGAGGGGCGCTCGGGCGGAACTTGCAAGTGCGCATGCGCGAGTCGACGGCGCAGTGACAGCGGCCGTTGCCTAGTCGCGCCTCGCTCAGGCGGGAGCCCTCTGCGGCCGTGGGTCCGCCGCAGGCTCCGGCCTCTCGTCTCCAGGATCCCGGCCAGGGGATCCCGTGGGGATGCTAGGAGCGGAGGAGGAGGGCCGACGGGGCCGAAGGAGCCTCCGTGGCAGCGGCCGAGAAGCACCGCGGGATCCAGGGATGGATGGGTCGATCGGCGCCTCGCGCCCGCCTTCAGGCTGTCTGTGCGAGTCTCCCCGCAAGTCCAAGGTCGTGGCCCCCGCGACCGGGGAGACTGGACTGCCCGGGTGCCCGGGGGACACTCTGTACCCAGGGGGCCTTCCTCGCCAGCAACTGAGCCCCGCCTCCTCGTCAACTGCCTTTGTGCGTGTGTGTGTGTGTGCGTGTGTGTGTGTGTGCGCGCGCGCGCGCGCGCGCGCTGTTGGCGTGTGGTGGCGGTGGCATAACTCGTGTGGTGCCTGGGCGTCAGGGCTGCTTTAATTCACCCTTCCTTGCGCTGAGGCCCTCCCTGCGGTTCCTCTCGGGCTGGGAGTCCCGTTGCCACTGGTTTCCCGGGGGCTTCCTTCTCGGGTGTGGGATGGCCTGGTTCCTTTGCGCGGCCAGCTGGGACCGCAGGAGCGGGAATGACCCCGGCGCCCTGAGGCGCCTGCCTTCCCATCGGAAGAGGACGACAACCACCACCTCAGCGGGAACTGGGGATGCCGAGGGACTGGTGCCAAGAGAAGGCCAGGGAGGAGCTTCTACCACCCTTGGCCTCGTGCCCTGAGGGTCACACCCACCCCTGTGACCACGTCCGAATGGCGGAGAAGCAGACACTCCGGTGGGTGGACACGTTTCCCTTCACAAGGGGGCCCGCCTCTCTGACCCAGTCGGCCAAGCTTGTTGGCAACCCGGCGGCGCCGGGCAGCGGTTTCCCCCGCCTGGGCGCCGGGCTGTAGACCGATACTGCGCCCCCCGTCGTTGGAAGGCCTCCGTGGTTTCCGGGGGCCTGGACTTTTCTTCCTCTGGATGGAACTTGCCTGCCTGCCACGGTTCCCAGGCCATCAAGGACAGCATTCTCGGGGATCCCCCTGGTGAGCCTGTGCTGCTTCACGTGTCTTCCTCAGTGATGGGGTGAGCGTGGTGAGGAATCTGGCCCGTCTGCCTGGCCGTGGCTTCTGCCAACAAGGGAGGCAACCGTTGTCTCCGTGGCCCGATTCGTCGCCTGTGTGATTCACAGGCAATGAAAGGTGGCTCATAATTAGCAGTTAACATTCATGTTGGAGCTATTTCGTTGACTCTACATAAGAGATGGGAAATAACCATATGTAGATATGGCAGTGATTCTTCCTGTGTAAGAGGACTTGTCTTCCAACTTTGCACAATTGATTTTTTCTCAATTTACAAATAGGATCTCTTCTTCCTTCATTTGCTAAGTATTTCCATATCTTTGCTGTCTCTTTGTGTTCATCTCCACCTATGCATGCATTATGCCTACAACTTTCTCGCCATTCTCTCCACACCTTGTCATTTCCAACAGTATATTGGAGGTTTTGATCAGAAGCTTGGGTTTTTAATGTTGTAAAATATTGTTTTCATCTGAGGAGTTTAGAGTGTTTACATTGTATAAATGAAACGTTGTAATTACTTCATTGAAATTAGGATTCTGCAGTGTTAATGGACCAGAGGGTTTAATTATGCAGTTAGCATTTTTTGTCTTTGTTTGTAAAAGAAAATATGATTAGATCCTAATCCAAAGTGTGGTAAGTGTCAAATTCGATACAGCATTAATAACAGTGTGCTGGACATATTGTAAATAATATGTAAAGAAACACATCAAAATTTGGAAGTTTCTTACGATTAAACATATCTTAGAAATAAAATCTTTAGGCAAGTTAATGGTAAGACATGAATTTTCAATTTAATATTTTATGAAATATAGTACAACTTCCATTTCTTGCAGAATCTTTTATTTTTGAGTGTGAATGTTAAGTGTTGGACAATAATAGAATGATGTCTTTGGCCTTAAAATTTGTAATGATTTTCGTTTTCCATGTAGTGCAATGTTGGGGGAATTTCTCATTCACATTATATGTGTCTTTATTTTAATGGGAGCAGTCCACAGTCTACTGATTTCAGTTTCGGTCTCCGAACTTTACCCAACTGCCTGTTCATTCTTTCTAGAAAAATGTGGGAGATCATGGCAGGTTTGGATTGAAACATTCTTTCATGCATTTTGATGGAAACTTTTTTTTCACATTCACAGAGTGGCCAGAGATGGAACTGTGAGCACCACTTGTGACTTTAGTGTTTTCCATACTCTCAGCACCAGAAAATTCCGGCAACCTAAGGTTAAAGTAAAAGCCCTGGTATACTCTGGCCACCACCATGTTCTTTGCAGGGCCCTACACCTCCTGGTGCATATCAGAGTTCCTATGCTGTGACTGACAAATGGACTGAGAAAAGCATCACAAAATCTACATTTCTTTAATGCAGTTTAGGTAAGCTTATAACAAAGATACATTCTCAGTATTTGGAATATTGCTATCCTATGATGATATTTTAAAAATTACTTTATTCATTTTAAATTGACAGATAAAATTATATGTATTTATTATGTGAAACATGATGTTTTTAAGAATATATGCATTGTCAAATGCTTAATTCTAGGTAATTAGAAAATGCTTTATCTCATATTTATCTTTTTTGTGGTCAGAACACTTAATATCAACCATCTTAGCATTTTGCAAAGATACAATATGTCATTAACTATTGTCAATAGGCTGTACATAGATGTCTTGAACTTATTACTCCTATGTAACTGTAAATATATATTCTTTGATAGACATCTCCACAAATCCCCCTCACTCCTAAGAACCCCAGCCTCTAGTAATGCCATTCTACTCTCTACTTCGATGAGATAAACTTATTTAGATTCCACAGATGCGTGAGATCATAGGGTGTTTATATTTCTCTATATGGCTTATTTGAATTAACGTAATGCCCGCAGGTTCATCCATGTGATGGAAAATCACATGATTTCCTTTTTGAGGCTAAATAGTATTCCATTCTGTCTTTATACCATATTTTCTTATCCATTAATTCAATGGTGAACACTTAGGCTGATTCCCTATCTTGGTTATAGCAATAGGGCTGCCATAAACATGGGAGTGCAGATGTCTCTTTAAGATGCTGATTTTATTTGGGGGATAAATGATAGTGCGACTACTGTATTACGTGGTAGTTTTATTTTTAATTTCTGGAGTAACCTCCACACTGTTTCCCAAAATGTCTGCAGTGATTTACAGTCACACCGACAGCATGCAAGTGTTCCCTTCTCTCCACATCTCTTCCAACACTATCATTTGTCTTTTTGATGATAGTGATTCTAAGAATGAGTTAATATAGTGGTTTAGATTTGTCTTTCTCTGGTGATCATTGATGTGGAGGAATTTTTTTTATATCTGTTGGCCATTATTATGTCTTCTATTATTTTAGAAATATCTATTTAGGTCTTTTGCACATCTGAAAATAGTTACTGAATTTTTGTTTTATACTTGAGTTCCTCACATATTTTGGATATTATTCCATTGTCAGGTGCAAATTTTCCAAATATTTTCTCCCATTTCTATGTTGTCTCATTATTCTGTTGATTGTTTCTGGTGCTGTGTAGAAATGTTTTAGTTTGAAATAGTTATATTTGTCTGTTTTTACTTTTGTTGCTTGGGATTTTGAGGTTAAATAATAAATAAATAAATAATTGTCCATACCAGTGTCATGAAGTTAACACCCTATGTTTTCTTATGATAACTTCAGAGCTTCAGGTCTTTCATTTCAATATTTAATACATTTTGAGTTAATTTTTATATATGAGATGAAGGTCTAATTTCATTGTGCATGTGGATATCTAGTTTTTTATATATCACTTATTGAAGAAACTGTCCTTCCCACTGTGTTCCCTTGTCACCTTTGTCTACACTCAGTTAGCTTTAACAGTACAGATGAATTTCTCAGTTCCCTATTTTTCTCCATTGACCTATGTGTCTGTTTTTAGGCCAGTACCACAGTGTTTGGCTTATCTTAGCTTAATAGTGTATCTTAAAGTCAAGTAGTTTGATGCCTCCAGCTTTGTTCTTTTTGCTCCATTGCTGATACTGTTCAGGTTCTTCTGTGGTATCACATAAATTTTAAGATGTTTTTATTTCAGTGAAGTATATCAGTGGCATTTGATGGAGAGGGCAGTGAATCTTTAGATCATTTTGTGTAGTATAGATATTTTAAGAATATTCGTTCTGCCAATCCTTGACCAAGGGATACCTTTCCATTTATTTTTATTTTGTTCAATTTTTTATCTCAGTGTTCTTTAGTTTTCAGCACAGAGATGTTTTGCCTTTTTGTTTAAAATTATTTCTAAGTATATTTTTGGTAGCTATTGAAGATAGAATTCTTTTCTTGATTTATTTTTCCGGTAGTTCATTTTTGCATAAAAATGCTACTGCCTTATATAGGTTGATTTTGTGTCCTGCAAGTTTACTGAATTTGCATATTACTTTAAAAATGTTTATATGTAGTGTTTTGAAAGGTTTTCTATATATAAGGTTATATAACCCCAAAACATGAACAATGTAACTCATTTATTTTCATTCTTAGTTTTTTTTGTCTCATTCTCTAATTGTTTCGGCTCAAACATCCAGTACCGTGTTGAATAGAAGTGGCAAGAGTGGTCATTCTCGACTTACTCAAGGTCTTGGTGGGAAAGCTGACAACTATTTCCCACTCGCTATTATATGAGCTCTGCATTTGTCACACGTGGCCTTTACTGGATTGAGGTGCATTTGTCCTATACCTTATTTCATGAGAGTTTTCATCATGAGGAGATGTTGAATTTTGTCAAATCCTTTTTCTGCATCTATTAAATGTTATAGATGTTCTCGGGATGTGTCATTCTGAGAGTATCTGTGTGGGTACATCCATGCCTAGAGGAGGCCCTGAGGGCATCACATCTAATGTTCTGTGGACATCACCTTTTTATGATGTCTAGTGTGTCTGACTCCCTGAGTAGAATTGAGGCCCATGGATTTTCACCATTTCTGCTTATTGAATTATTCAAAAAATCTAGAAAAGTGACCATCCAAATTAAGTGCTTAATATATGTGTGTTAAATGAAAAGACCCCGACCAGAGCTGTCCCAGATATTTGTATGGGCCTGGGTCCTCTCTCCCAGTATGTATCCAGGGACCCTTGTTCTATCTGTGTCAAGGACAAAGTCCAGCTTATAGCAATCTCAAACTTCCTTTACAAAATCAAAAATAGGTTTGTTTTGTAAGTGTTTTCCCAAATGTAGAGGGATGTGGCCATTGAAGCATGAGGCAGAGTGTTTCTTCAGTGAGATGAGAGAAAAAATAATAAAAATGAACAACCAGCAGACTTTCCACAGCAACCTACTTGTCATGCATTATGCCATTTAGTCCCTACAAAAATGCTGAGGTTTATCTTCTGATCACTCCATTTTTAGAGGAGCAAACTAAGGTTCAGAGTGCTGCAATATAATCCCCAAGACACAGCTAGCAAGTGGGAGAGTCAGCACTGTGCCTTACAGGGGACAGGTGCTCGCCTGATCAACAGCTGTTCCAGGTACTGTGGGAAGCTGGTGAAGTCACAGGAGGAGCCCAGGAAGGTGGTAAACGAGGACATGCTTCATTCACAGGAGGCTGCAGCCAGGGTCTCTACCAGTTTCTCTTTTGTTCTTGGATGATGGGTCCACATTATGCAGGGTCTCCTCTAGTTTCAGGGAGATTCATTTTCATACCGGGGGGCAAGGATGGACATTTAGTCAGTGATACTGCCACAATCCACTGAAGGATTGCGGTCTGAAGCTCAGACCTGGAACAAGTCCTTGAGGACTCGTACATGTGGAAGACAAGGGTGTCCATGGTAAAAAATGTTCTAGGCTTTTGAAGTAAAATTTCATGTGGGGTTGGAGAAGAATTAACGTATTAATACTTTCAACATATGTTCAAGATATTTTGTGAGGTGTGGTGCAATAGCACCAACCTCTATCAATAGCCTGTATGAATATCATTATCCTTGTGAGTCCTCAAAAACACACCCTTATTATAGAGATGAGAAAACACAGGCCTTGAGGCAGACAGTGTCTGCTCAGCAGCACATAAGTCAGAACTGAGAACCTCCCACAGTAAGAGCCGTATGAAATTATCCTTAAGTTCCCTGAGCTCTCTGCTCTTGACATTGACAGGCAGTGCCTGGGGAATCCTCCTTTTATTCACATTTTAGATACAGTGCACAGGAAAAGACACTCTAAAAGAACCCTTTTGTCTGAAAGCAACATATTTATTTCTTTCATTTACATTAATGGAAGTGTTGAGTAAGTGAGCTACAGCAATACCAGGTCTGGCAAATAGCCAATGCTGGGAGACTCCAGGTTGGGAGAAAATCCGTCACAGGGCCCAGGGTCTGAGCAGATGACTCAGGAAAGAAAAAACCCAAATAGATATTAAACAACTAACAGGTGACTCTCACATATCGGTTGAGAAATTGGAATAAAAGAAACAATAAGCAGCATGATTTTATTTGACACAGGGACATCAGATCAGCAAAAAATTAATAGAATATTAACATCCAGGGGAAGCTGTATGCATAGAAGCAGCTACATTCAGAAATTTCTGGCTGGATGTGGTGGCTCACACCTGTAATCCTAACACTCTGGGTGGCCGAGGCGGGAGGATCACTCGAGGTCAGGAGTTTGAGACCAACCTGAGGAAAGGCAAGACCCCATCTCTACAAAAAATAGAAAGCAATTAACTGGACAACTAAAAATGTATAGAAAAAATAAGCTGGGCATGGTGGCGCATGCCTGTAGTCCCAGCTACTTGGGAGGCTGAGGCAGAAGGATTGCTTAAGCGCAGGAGTTTGAGGTTGCTGTGAGCTAGGCTGATGCCACGGCACTCTAGCCCAGGCAATAGAGTGAGACTCTGTCTCCAAAAAAAATGAAAATAAAAAGAAAGAAAGAAACTGCTGGTGACAATGTACCTGCCACAGCACTTTTCAAAAATTAATGTGGCTGTAGCTATTAAAGTTATACATATTCGTATCTTTTCTCTCAGCAATCCCTTTCTTGGGAATCTATTTTCTATAGAGGATTACTATATTTTATGGGATAAATTGTGTCCTCTTTCCAAAATTTATGTAATTATGCTCTAACACCCAGGGCCTGAGAATTTGATGGTCTTTGGACATATGGTCCTTAAATTGATAATTAAGGTTAAGTGAATTCATTGAGGTGAGCCTTCATCCAGAAGGACTAGACTCCTTATAAGAAGAGGCAATAGGGACACAGAAGCACAAGAGAAGATCCTGTGAACCTTGAGATAGATGGTGACTGTGTTATGTCATCCGCGTCAAACTGTCACAGCCTATTAGGACACACACAGCATGTTCCCTGCACTGCAGCTGACATGGAAATAGAATTTTATCATGTCAGGCTCCACCAGCATCGAAAGGCTAAAACTTGGTGGGAAACGTCCTCCCTCATGGAGCATAATGAAGACAATGAAGCCATGTGAAGGGAAAGCGCTTGCCCTCGTGGGGCTACAGGGAAGAGTTCTGTGAGAGGACACATTGCAGACAAATGCATAGAGTAGTTTAACCGATGTTTTGTGTAATCCCCCTTTTTGTAGAAAAACCTCCCTAGTAAGAGGGTAGGTCTGGAAGGGCAGTGGTGCTGCCTCAGGTGGGTAGTTAAACATGAAAGCAGTGGGAACATGCAAACGTACTCATGGCCTAGTGTAAAGTGAAGTGTAAAGTGAAAAAAAAATCATAAATCTCTGATACTCCTGCAAGTATGGGGCTGTGCACCAAACCAAGTTACACTGGAAACTACTGGAGGCCATATTCTTTTAGAAGAGGATCGTGGGGAAAAGTGAGAAAACACCAGGACAGAGCCCAGAGAGCCCCACACTCAGGTTTGGGTCCTTGACCCTCCTGGTCTTCTTGGGTCCTTATTTGTGGGGGCCCCTCCGTGCCTGCTGTCACCCCAGCCTAGCACTGGCCATGGTTGATGGCCTGGTGCTTTTGCCCTTCATCCAAGGAGATGAAGGGGATAGACCCATCAAACAGCTCCTCACTCATTTCCTATGTGGAGCTCCACAAAGACAGTACATGGCAGATGGGCCAAGAGGTATTGATGGCCTATGTGGCTAGTCCCAGATGAGAATACCCACCTTGGAAATTCTGTTTCTTAGATCAGACACATAGGAGATCTGCCTATACATCCAGCCAGGAAGAAAACCAGACGGCAGCGTAAAGTTTTGGGATTAACATCTGAGCAGACACTCTTGGTCCCTAACACTCAACTTCCCGTCCTGGCAGCCATGATCTGGGGTATGAACTTGCTGAACACATCAGTCTTCCAACACCTGACAACCTGCTCCTTTCCAGGTAGAACCCCCTGATCTCTTTCTCCCCTAACACATGGCGATGGGGAAGAATGTGGGGCTGCCCGGATGGGATCATAGGTGAGTGTGTCTTGCATGAGCCTGACCTGGGCTGCCCTGTGTTACCTGTGGGTGTTCCCTGCTTAATGGCCAGAGGCATCAGGGGTGAGGGCTGAGTAAACATCTGCATCTTCACTAAATGCTCTCACTTCAGGCCTTTCTGAGATGAGAGCCTTGGAACATCAGAATATAGGAAGATAACATCTTTCTCTCTGAATGCCACCCACCAAGTGAGCTGGATACAGGGCTCTCTCTAGAATGTGGGTACCTCGTTAGCAAAGTTCTAAGTTCTGTTGGGGTTTGTCACCAAGGAAGTGAGATAATTTCTTCCAGGTTTTATCACCTGGGCACGTTTCTTCAATAAGACCTACCAAAAGGCTACACTGGGCTCCTGACTTCTCTCCCTGCTACCCCATGTCACTTTCTTACATGCAAAAACAGCCCCCCTTATCCCCCTGGGAACACCAGAATGCAGCCAGAGCTCTAGATTTGAGAAGATAGAGCTTGACCAGAACCTCATTTTTCTTACAATTTCTATGACCCTAGAGAAGTCCTTGTGTGTTTCAGGGCCTCCCCAGCCTCTCAACATGCATACTGGGGATTGTGCTAGCATCTACTTCCTAGCAACTCATCAGGTGCATATGAGATAGAATTTATAAAACTCATGAAGTGGAGTCACTGTTGATAATGCACAGACTTAGAGATGGAAGAATGACGAAAAGGTGCAGGAGGTGGCATGGAATACAACTCAGACAGGCCTGGGGCCCCTCTTGGGAAAGTCACTTCCCCACTGGGCCTCATTTTTTATTCTGCACTGCTAAGAAGCTGAAATTAAAAAAAATTAAATAAAATACAGATATTTTCATTCTCTGACATCAAACTTTCAATGCTTTCCCTTTATATTTAGAATCAGATCCATGTGCCTCATCTCAGCTTGTGTGGTGTGCAGCCTCCAGAGAGGCTCACAGCACAGAGTGGTTAGTGACTCACTTCTGACCAAAGCAATGCCACACACAGGACTGGCTGTGACTTCTGGCTTAGTTCACAATGCCATAACAAAGAACTATAGACTGGGTAGCTTATAAACAACAGAATTTAATTTTTCATAGTTCCTGAGGCTGAAAGTTCAAGATCTAGGTGCCAGCATCGTTGTGCTCTGGTGAGGACTCCCCTCTTAGTTGCAGACTACCGCCTTCAGGTTTTATTCTCGCCTGACACAGAGAAGGGGAGAAAGTTCTCTGGGGTTCCTTTTTTAAAGCCAGTAATCATAATCATGAGGCTCGACACTCAGAACCTAATTATATCCCAGAAGACCCCTCTTCTAATGCCATTACATTGGGGATAAGGATTTCAACCTAAAAATGTTGAGGGAACAAAAACACTCAGTCCACTGTGACTTCCCAGAATTGATTACCAAAAAACTGACATTTTCCTCTTTATTTCTCTCTAATGAGTTCCCTACATTGAACTCTCCCTCGCTCCTATTGTATTCTTCAAATTGGGAAGTCAAGCTCTAGTGTTAGACTAGAGCTAGTCTGGCTCTAGCTGCCCTATGTAGAGTCTGAATGGCGGAAAACTGACAAAGTGAAACTAAGAGAAGCAAAACAAACTCAGGCTCTCAGTCTACACTGATTCCAATATCCACATGTGTGAGCTTGGAAGCTGGTCCTCCCACAGTCCAACTTCAGTTGAGACCACAGCCCCAGCCTCTGTGCACTTGAGAGGCCTTGAGGCAGAAGCATCTCAAGCGGTGCCCAGATTCTGGTCTACACAAAGTGTAACATAGTAAGTATTAACATTTATTTTGTAAATGTGAAAAGTTTGGGGATAGTGTGAGAGAAGAACAGGTCACTCCCCTCATCTCCCAGACCCAGGATCCCTTCTCTTTTCTCTTCTCTCCCCCAGGTTCCCTCCAGCCACACTGGCTCCTTTCTATCCTCTGCAAACTCAGTTTCATCTGTGACTATCTGCCCAAAGGATGTCTCCTCCCTGACACACTGTTTTCAGACTTGTAAATGGCTGGCTCTTGTCATTCTGGTCACAGCATGTCACTTCAGTGAGGCATTTTGGACCCTCCACACAGTGATTCCCCAGCCCTCCCTGCAAACACCATGCTTTATTTTCACTCTAACGCTCACTGTTTTCTTTCACATGTGTTTGCTTTAGTGATCTTGTCCAATAGTCCCCAGACTATGGCCTCTTAGTGGTGAACAACTTGGTTAATTTCAGCTCCACGTGCTTGGTCAACCAGGGCACCTGGCACAGAATGAGTGCTCAAGGCACTGTTGCAGAGTGAATAAATGAGTGAATCTCAAAGCCCCTTCCTGCTTCTGACCATCTCATTATGTGGTGACCATTGATAATAACAGGAAGTTTAAGTTGGGCTGGAGGCAAGGAATGGCCAGAATGACTTTGGCATGACTCTTCCCTGCCTTCAGCTGCTCCAGCCAAACTCAGTGGGTACCAGAGAGAAAGAAGTCTGTTGCCCCATTCTGGCTAACACTAGCAATGCAGCCCAAGACAGGAACATTAGAGAACAGAACAGCCACTTGCATTTGGGGGAGCCTCAAGAAAGCAGCTCTCTAGAGTTCTAAGGGGTCAAGGAACAGGATCTTCTTCATGCGAGGACATCAAGAGGACCTCAGAAACCTGCCTTGTCCTGTTTTTGCCTCCACCTCCTGGAGCGTGCGGTTCATTCATGAGGCATTCTCACCTCAGCCAGGGCAATGATTTCCACCAGCTTCCAAATGAGGACCTCAGGGATCCAACAGGAGCTTGTATTTTCCCTGGGCATAACACTCAGTGGTCTAGAACATTCTGCTCTACCTCGTGTCCTCATCCAGTCAAGCACTCAATCCTCTCTGTGCTCTGAAGGATCTCCAGGGGTGGAATGCATTTTCCCAGAGTCTTGGAGCACAGTTGGTCACCAGAAGAGAACGAAGAGCAGCAGAGGCTTATGATTATGTGGAACCCTAGGGGTCATCCACTCCAAACATTCCAATTTATACAGAAAGAAACTGGGGATTTCTCTTGTATATCCTGTCTATGCCAGGCTCAACCTAGCTCCAGGTGCCTGCAGAGGTGATGACAGCACCCTAGTCCTGTTCACTCAAGGTTGTGTTGGGTGTGGCCCCAGTCCAGGCAGAACCCCGAGGACCTGGAGGATTAGTCTTCTAATGATCTGAGCCTACAGGCATGTAGCTAGGAGAGTGGATGCCCCTTTCTCATGGCAGAGCTCCCTCCAATTTTTCTACTTGTCTTCTTGTCACATTTGTGGTGTCTATCCCTTCTGTGACCCCTAACCCATGGTTCCTACCTGAAAAGTCACTCTGTATGTATGTGTGTGTTTGTGTGTATGTGTGTGTCTGTGTGTGTGTGCTCATGTGGGATTGTGGAAAGGAAAATGGCCCCAGGTGTAGAGGGAGTGGACACAGATCACAAAGGTTCTCAGTGGCTTTCATTTCCAAAGCAAAACAGACAGGAGAAGGTCAGGTCAAGCCTAGGAAGCCAGAGATCTCCCTAGTACTCTGGACTTTGCCCACCTTCATGATCTCAGTCAGTCCCTTCCTATTAATGTGCCTCAGTTTCCCAATTATACATCAAGAAGTTGAATAGGCGTGTGTTCAGTGAGGACATAGTGTTAGGCTCTATGAATACCAGATAGGATATCGACATGGGTTGTACTCAGTGAAACGTGGGTGCACAGGGCTCCTGACATGGCCCATGGTAGGGACATGGAGCATAGGAAAGCCAGCTGTCCTGTCACAGATCAAATGGACATACATGATGCATCAGCAGCTCTGCTCTTGAGTTCCATCCCATGTGATTCTTCACTTTCAGCTTCTGTCTGTTCTTCACGCACTATGTTGTTTTAGGCCCATGGGCACCACTAGTGTATTCAGGTGGGGCCCCAGAGTGCTAGAGTGTGTTGTCAAACTTTGAATTTGACAATTTTCTCATGTTATGACTGAGCCTGAGCATATGCTTGTGTTTTAAAATCTATTGAGAGGTTTCATTCTGTGAACTGTGGGTTAATTTTCTACTGTGTAGCTGTTAATCTTCTCATCAGTTTCTAGGAGTTCTTTATATACTGTAGATGTGTTCCCCATTGTGATATGAGTTGCAAATATTCTCATTTTATTATTTCTTTTTTAATTATGTTAATTATGTTTTTTAGTTTTGGGTTGGTTTTCTTTGTGTTTCATTTGTTTGTTTTGTATCCTGTTTATTATTAAAATGCTCCTCCTCTCCAAATTTACCCACAGGTTCATACAACCATGATAAAGTATCTCAGCACATATCTTGCAAAATCTGATTAGCCAATGTCAAAATTTACGTGAAAATAAGGGACAAGAACATTCAAGACAATCAGGAAGAAAACAAAGATGGAAGAGTTACATTCTCAGCTATTAAGACCTAGATTAAATCCACATAAATCAAGGACATGTGGTTTAGTGATGCCAGGATAGGCACAAAGAGAAATATAAAGAATAGAGGGTCCAACACAGACCCCACATTCAGATATTTCACACGTGACGGAGGAGGTCCAGTGCAGCAGTGAAGAGAAGAAAATCTCCTCAGTGTGTGGCCTGTGGTCGACTGCTTATCTACATAGGGAAAAATGAATTTCACTTCCTATCTTACACCATAAATAAAAATCAATTCCAGATGAAATTTTAAAAAGTATATTTCTAGTAGATAATAGGAGAGTATTTTTATTACTTTGGGACAGAAAAAGTTTCTTATATAGGACAAAAAGCATACTAACCATAAATGCAGAAACTGATAAATTAGACTTCATTAAAATTAAAATTTTCTCTTCATTAAAAGATACCTTCAAGAAAGCAAACACCCAATAACACAATGGGAAGAACATTTGCCATATGTATATGTGACAAAAATGTAACATCCAGGATATGTAAATAACTCCTGTAAATTAATAAGAAAAAAGACAACACAGTATGAAAACTGGGCAAGAGATTTGGCTAGGCATTTCACAAAAAACAACCAAATGGCCAACAAGTATATGAAAAGATGCTCCACGTATTTTCTCATCAGAAAAATGCAAATAAAAACCACAATGTGATACCATTATGCAGTAGCTAAAATTTAAATAAAAAGACAATATCAAGTGTTGGTGAGAATGTAGAGCAACCAGAACTCATATGCTGCTGTGTATAAACTGTTACTAATGCTGTCAAAACCCTTTTGGGGGTGTCTTCCACAACTGGACATATACACACTATGATCCAAAAATTCCACTTTTAAATATATCCAATAAAAATTCCTGCATCTGTTCACCATTATAAAGAATGTTGAGAGTAGAATTACTTTATATTTTTCAAACTGGACACAACCCAAATGTGCATGAATAATAGAAGAATTAAATAAGCACAAACATGCACATACACACACACAGAAGAATAAAATTTTATTTTGTGTATATATACATATATGATGAATACTATACAGGAATAAAAATGAGCTATAGCTACATTCAGAAATGCACATCAAACTTTCAAACATAATAATTACCTTGACATAAAGAGTACATTCTGTGCAATTTCAATTAAAGGAATTTTTAAAACAAATTCAGAAGTTAGGATATTTTTTACCATTGGAGAAGAGAGTTTAGTGACTTGAGAACTAATGTTCTCAAGGGAAGCCCCTGGATGGTTGATAGTGCTTTATTTTTTGTGAGTAATGGTGAGTAGGTATGTCCACTTTGGATAATTCTTTGAGCTATATGCTTATTATTTCCATACTTTCAGGTATGGATGGTACACTTCAACAGAAAAATGCCATTAGTTAGATCTAAAATTTTTATGTTTCTGCTTAGTCCCTAGAATAATAGGCATAGGGGTTGGTTAAAGACTCTAGAATTACAGGGTCAAGATTCATACCCTGGATCTCACCACTTCCTATCACAGAGATCTTGACCAAGTTACTAACTCTCTGAGTGTCAGTTTCTTTATCTACAAAATGTGTTAATTATGGTTCCCTTCTTGTAGTTATTGAGAATATTAACTGTTCAAAATAAATATTAACTCTTGTGGTGCTCCATGTGTTTTTTTCTATGAACTATGGAAGACATGATGGCTTATGGTAGGGGAAGGAACAGGGTAAGATTCAAGTCAAAAATATTTTCAAGGTGAAATGAGGAGTAAAGATTAAAGGTGATGCAGAGGTGCAAGAAAGAGTATCAGATGCCTTCCATTCTTTTTGTGACCTCTGTCCATCTCTAAGTATTAAATGTGGACTAATCCATTGATTTTGTTGATTAGTCTTTCTAGTTATGACATTGTGAAATTGTAAGGATAAAGCAAATGCCATCCAAAATGCAAACACAAATGCCCACATTTGATCCAATTTCACATACAAAGGCCCAGAACTATGGCAGTTATGGGAGGTAAATTCTCAGTGGTAGACTTGTGGGTCAATTTAGTTTCTCCATTGATTTCTTTTGTCTCCTTTCTAATTTTTTTTCTTTCTTTCTTTTTTTTATTTCAGCATATTATAGGGGTACAGATGTTTAGGTTATGTATGTTGCCCTTGCCCCCTCTTCCCCCTAAGTCCGATTTTCAAATATATCCGTCCTTTCGGTGGTGCACATTGCACTGTTTGTGTATGCATATACCTGTCAATAAGTGTGGCAGTTAATTAGAACTAAACACTGCCTAAAATATATCCATTTCTTTGTATAGAAAGAAAACAAAGAAAGAGAGAGAGAGAGAGAGAAGGAAGGAAGGAAGGAAGGAAGGAAGGAAGGAAGGAAGGAAGGAAAGAAGGAAGGAGAAAGAAAGAAAAACAAAGAAGAGGGAAGGAAGGAAAGAGAAAAGAAAGCCAAAACTGAAAGATATTCTTGGAACAAGAACTGAGAAATCGTCCGAGTAGTGAAAACAGTTTCTGATGTATAAGGTCTAAGCCAGCAGACCATTTTAAGATGAGACAGAGATATCA
>NW_012155051.1:61030-66488 GCF_000956105.1 Propithecus coquereli | reverse complement strand
CATTTATTAGCATTCTGAACAGGGATCTCCATTTTAAGAATCCAAGTCATTAAAGTACTGCAATCATTTGGCAGTGCAATTCCATTTCTGTAATTAGTCCTTATAGAATTAGCTGTACAAAGGTGCAGAGATACAAGGGAGATCGCAGAGAACTGTCATATTTAGAACTTTGAACCAACAAATAACAAAAAATCAATTGGGGATAGTTAAATTATTAACCATCCATATTAATGAATTCTTCATGGTCATTTAAAATTGAAATATATCTGCAGTTACAGAACAAGTTGTGTAGTGTTATTGAGCATTTATTTAAACAATATTGTACACATATGTGTGTATATGTGTCTGTATATATACATGTATATGTCTATAAACAATAGTCCTTAAACAGTAGTCCTGTAAGAATGAAGGGTTGTTTTCCTTTTACAAAGAGATTGTGTGTTTAAAATTTTAAAAGGGATGCCCATGCTCATAACCTTTAAACTACATTGCCTTGAAACCTCTCTCCACAAAAATTTCAAAATTGTCCCTGGAATACTCTGTGTTGATTGAGAAGAGAGCTGCATTGATTTAACCTTCTGGGCATCCCACTGGGATCCTAAGCAGGCTGCCTGTGGGCTAGAATATGAATTCTAGGACATTTCCTTTTGGGGTCTGGTTGACCTTGGATTCCATGATCTTCAGAAAATCTTTGGACTTTTCCAGGTGAAACTTTATTGTTTTCTTGTGGATCTGCTACCTCAGTCTGTCTAAGAGTTTATTGAGGTGAATCTTCTGAGCTTGGGAGTCACCTCCAAAACAAGAGGAAGTAGACATGAGCCACCAGAGCTTACAGACTTTAAGTGACATACAAAACCCTACTACTGGAACTGAGGTCAGAGTGCCTAGTCAGACACGGGACTTTCTTTTCTATAGAATGAGCACCAAACCTACCTATGCCCTCATTCTCTCTGACCAAGATCTCTGGGTCTTTCTCTGTAGAATGTTTTTCCCTGCCCACTTTGCACCTCCCAAGACCCATGTCAGATTGGACTCCTCAGGGACATGCTCCCTTCCTGGTCAGTGCTCTGCTACACCTTTCCATGGCATCCATTTCTTGCTCTCCTTCTCACCAGCCGTACTCAAAATGAGATGCCAAATATGTTTCCTTCTACCCCCTAAACTGTGTGATCACCGGGATGCTCCATACCAACCCACCCCCAGTGTGTGGGTCTGTTTGTCTCTCACGCACTGTCTTTTAGAGACATATTTCATTCCAGGCACCCATCATAAAGCTGGGACACTCCTCAGCAAAATTTCTACTTCTATCAGGTCCTATGACCAAAGGAAGCTTCAATTCTTCATCTGTATACTTCTATGGCTTAAGATTTTTACCTTTTTATCTAGAATGTGCTTTGAGTTGATTTTCTTTTCTCTTGTAAAAAATGGATCAAAGTGTCATCTCTTTTTCTGCATTTTAACCTGCACTGGGTTTACACAACACCATGCTAAGCCCTTTGGGCGGATAACTGCCTGGGTGTGACCCATCCCGCATCCCCCTCAGGGCTGCCCCAGCTGGTGGGGCCTGCATTTGTTCCCCAGCCTGTGCTTTTCTGCTGATGCCGCTCTATCTTCTCAGCTCCCAGCTTCTCAGCTCCCAGCAGTGACAGCAAGCTTTTATGTGCTTCCCAAAGCTGTACAGCCTAATTTTTGGAGCTAAAGAGGTCTGAGCTCTGCTACACCATCTATTTCACCAGTGTTCCTAAGGATTTCTGCTGCAGCCAAACACAGGGAGGGAGCCTTTAGGGCTGACCCGTTCAGGTTGAGGATCAATTCCTTGCTGGCCATCTCCAAGGATGGGCCACCACTGCCTGGGGACCATCACTCAAGGTCAGCTTCCAGGCCCCACTTTGGCTCCTCACCCTCCCTTCTCTGAGGTAGTGTTTCTGGTCTTCCCAGGAACACACCCTTGGTCTGGCTGCCCCTGAAATCCCATCTAGAGATTTCCAGTCTCATCTCCCACTAATGTCACCGACAGAAAGGAGATTGAGTTTTAGATC
Source organism: Propithecus coquereli (assembly GCF_000956105.1). Classification (NCBI taxonomy): domain Eukaryota; kingdom Metazoa; phylum Chordata; class Mammalia; order Primates; family Indriidae; genus Propithecus; species Propithecus coquereli. The sequence continues at coordinate 64,449 of NW_012155051.1, read as the reverse complement.
TAGAAGAAAGAAGGACCAATGCTAAAAGCCAGGCTGGGCTCTCAAGTGGGCAATACTGACCTCTATGTGAGTCATCTCTCCTTTCTTAGTGTTCCCTGTCTCAGTATCTGGGCCAAACATCACACCTGTTGTGAAATCTTAATTCCAACCCCCTACTCTTTTTTAAAAATATATATCTTATGCCCTAATGTTAGTTATGCATCTGCAAACTGTGGCATTAGTCTAAATTTGGCTTTTGGCCCTTTTTTGTTTGAGCCTATGAGCTGTGGACAGATTTTTCATTTTTAAATGGTTAAAAAAATCAACAGAATATATTTAATGGTGTAAAAATTATATAAATTTCACATTTCAGAGTATGGAAATATTTATGGAATACAGCCAAATCCACTTAGTTTTGAATTGTATTAAAGGATAAACAAGCACACTAAAGTTTTGAAGTTTATTTGAGAATCCACCAGTGATTCATGAATTGGGCAACACCAGACCACAAGCAGTTCAGTGCTCCACTGAGGGGGGAAAAAGGGGAAACTTTATAAGATGTTTGCAGAAGCAAAAGAAAACATTTGACTGGTTAAAGTGGAAAGTCCCAAGATAGAGGTCCACCGACAGTTCCTGGTTTGTTAAGCTTAAGTTTTGTTTTACTGTTTGCAATGAGTTAGTTTTTGGTTTGTTTAGGTAGAGACTCAAGGTGTTCTAGCCATCTCAGCTTAATGGACTTCTACTTAAGTATTTCATCAATTCTTCTCTGTTTGGTCACCCTCTTATTTATGACAGCTTGACCAAACTCTGGCATACGTGTCTCACTTTGTCATCAGCACGGAGCTCATAAGTTACGACATTAGACTCAAGAATTTGTTCTCTTTTTTTGTCCTTCTAAGCACCATGAGGTCATTTGATCAATGTGAATATGCATCTCATAGACTTCATAGAATGCAGTGCACCAGGAGGATTACAATGATGACAATCAGAAGACTAATACCAAGATAGTGGAATATGTTTCCTAGTCAAAGTCCCTATGCAAAAAGCCAACTGAAAAAAAGAAATGAAGGAAAGAGAAAAAAAGAAAGAAAGGAAGGAAAAAAGGAAAGGGGAAAGGAAGGAAGAATGGAAGGAAGGAAGGGAGGGAGGGAGGTAGGAAGGGAGGGAGGAAGGGAAATGATAATGTATATAACAAACTACAAAGTCAGTTTTTGAGTGCAGAGAACAGTTAGTCAAGCTTTCTAGATTTGAGCTTGAGACATACTTTCCTGTTTTCCTGTTTGAATGTCTCTGGTTAGTGCATCTGAGATTTCAGTGAATTTCCTGAGAGACACGTGCAACAGCATGCATAAATGTTGTCCTCTGAAATTTATATCAAATGACTCAGCATGTAGGGCTTCAGGAAAAGAACAATTGATAGATAATAAAATCTCCAAGACAATGGAAAAGAAAATGGGTATACTAATGATAATGCGTATACTATAGTTTTCTACTGAAATATAAGTTCTATTTATGGTAGCCTCCGTTTCTATCAACATTAAATACAGTAATGCTAATTTGTTTTCAAAATAGGTCTAGTCTCATTATATTTGGCATGATTATCTATATTAAGTACAGTAAATATAGTGGTTGATCATATATACCTTTTTAAAGTTTGCTTTTATTGAACTTTTAATAAAGAATCTCAGATTACACTGTTAAAAGCCTTTCCAGGCTAGAAGGTCATGCCAAGGACTTGACATCACACTTCGCCTGCAATACCAATAGATCTGGTGAATTGCTCTTCTCAAGGTCCTCCAAACATATTTTGAAGGTTTGAACAACTGGTGAACTATTAAAGCCAAGTATTAGGCCATTTTTCCCCCAAGATGCTTTATTGGCTTCATAAAGTAAACCTTAGTTTCTTAAAAGTATCTAGTCATATCTATTTTAAAGTCTTGGTGATATTCAAATATTTCCAACTATGTCCTGTTATAAGGAGAACAGGTTATTATTGAACTTATGCAAATAAATATATTGCCATGAAAATAAGAATACTCAGTAACAGTTTCTCAATTCTAGAGGGATCAGGTAGGGAGACATATTGATTATTTCTTCTTTGTTCTGAAATGTATGCATTACCAAACTAATGTAAACTATTGATAGCTTAAGATAAAAGAAAAATATTTTCTTTTTTTTTTATTTCAGCAAATTATGGGTGTACAGATGTTTAGGTTACGTGTGTTGCCCTTGGTTCTCCCCCCCACCGAAGTCCGTGTTTCAAATATGTCCATCATTCGGGTAGTGCGCATTGCACTCCTTGTGTATACAAATACCCGTCCCCTCCTCCCTCCTCTCCCCTCCTCCCGCCTCCCTCCCCGTGGTACAGATGTTTAGGTTACGAGTGTTGCCCTTAGTTCCCCGCCCCCAAGTCCGTGTTTCAAATATGTTCATCCTTCGGGTAGTGCGCATTGCCCTCCTTGTGTAGAAAAATATTTTCTTAAATCTGGAAAATAAAACATGAAGGAACCAGTAATGTTTTAAACAAAGCAATCATTTATAAAACAGATAATTCTTCACCAGTTCACTCAGTCCCTTGTAATTATGGTTGGTGCAAAAGTAATTGCGGTTTAGCATTCTTGAAATTTGCTGTTTTTTATCGGAATATATTCTTACATAAATATGGTTATGTTATACATCGTTTTAATGCACATTTATGATTTTATGTTCTTTTGCTAATGACTTATTACTTGCTGTTTATTTTATATTTATTTTAGGCTATGGAAATGATGTTAGACAAAAAGCAAATTCGAGCAATTTTCTTCTTCGAGTTCAAAATGGGTTGTGAAGCAGTGGAGATGACTCACAACATCAATGATGCATTTGGCCCAGGAACTGCTAATGAACATATGGAGCGGTGGTGGTTCAAGAAGTTTTGCAAAGAAGATGAGAGCATTGAAGATGAGGAATGCAGTGGCCAGCCATCAGAAGTTGACAACGACCAACTGAGAGCAATCACTGAAGCCGATCCTCTTACAACCATGTGAGAAGTTGGCAAATAACTCAACGTTGACCATTCTATGGTCATTTGGCAATTGAAGGAAATTGGAAAGGTGAAAAAGCTCAACAAGCGTGTGCCTCACGAGCTGACTAAAAATAAAAAGAATCGCTGTTTTGAAGTGTCGTCTTCTCTTCTTGTACACAATAATGAATCATTTCTCAATTGGATTGTGATGTGTGACAAAAAGCGGATTTTATACAAAAACCAATGATGACCAGCTCAGTGGTTGGACTGAGAGGAAGCTCCAAAGCACTTCCCAAAGCCAAACTTGCACCAAAAAAGGTCATGGTAACTGTTTCATGGTCTGCTTCCAGTCTGTTCCGCTACAGCTTTCTGAATCCTGGCAAAACCATTGCATCTGAAAATGCACTGAAAACGGCAATGCCTGCAGCTGGCATTA
>NW_012155051.1:58908-59926 GCF_000956105.1 Propithecus coquereli | reverse complement strand
TGCTGTAATCTTTATTATTTTCTTCTGCTACTTTATCTTTCTTACTTTCTTATTTTTCTGGTTCTTAAAGTTGGAAAGGCACACCTTACAACTTTCTTTTTTATAAACATGTATTCATGGCTATGAATTTCTTACTTAGCACTGTTTTCATTGCATCTTATAAGTTTTGACATGTTGTGTTTGCATTTTCATTCTCATGTAAGTATTTTCTAAATACCCTTGTTTTTTTTTCTTGATCCCTTGATTTTTTAAGAGTGTATTGTTAATTTCCACATATTTATGAATTTTCTAGTTTTTAAAAATTTTATTTTTAAGTATTATGTGTACATAACAATTATACATATTTATAGGTACATATGATGTTTTCATAGAGGCATACGATGTCAATAAATCAAACCAGGGTAAAGGGGTATCCATCACATCAGGCATTTAATATTTTTGTGTTAAGGATATTCCAATTCCACTGCTTTTAGTTACTTTAATGTGTACCCTAACTTGTTGATTGTAGTCATTTTGTTGTGCTATCCAAATATTGTTCATTCTATTTAACCATCTAACTATACTTTTGCACCCATTAACTATCCCCATTATATCCCCCTCCCTCTCACTAAACTTGCTAGCCTCTGGTAACCATTATCTACCCTCTGTCCCTATGAGATCAATTATTTTTAATACTTAGCTCCCACATATGAGTGAGAACATGTGAGATTTGTCTTTCTGTGCTTGGTTTATTTCACTTAACATAATGTTCTCCAGTTCCATCCACGTTGTTGCAAATAGAAGGATTGTATTCTTTCTGTGGTTATGTAATATTCCATCGTGTATATGTACCACAATTCCTGTATCTGTTCATCCATTGATGGACACTTAGGTTGACACCAAAGCTTGTCTATTGCGAATGGTGCTACAATAAACATGGGAATGCAGATATCTTTTTGATATACCGAAGTCCCTTCTTTTGGATACGCACCTAGCAGTGGGATTGTTGGGTCATGTGGTAGTTCTACTTTTAGTTTTT
>NW_012155051.1:50099-57928 GCF_000956105.1 Propithecus coquereli | reverse complement strand
TCATCCTTGCTCACAGCAACCTCAGACTCCTGGGCTCAAGCGATCCTCCTGCCTCAGCCTCCCGAGTAGCTGTGACTACAGGCATGCACCACCATGCCCGGCTAATTTTTTCTATATATTTTTAGTTGTCCAATTAATTTCTTTCTATTTTTTAGTAGAGACTGGGTCTCGCTCTTGCTAAGGCTGGTTTCAAACTCCTGAGCTCAAACAATCCGCCTGCCTCGGCCTCCCAGAGAGCTAGGATTACAGGCATGAGCCACTGCGCCCAGCCTAGTTTTGTTCTCTTTGTTCGGGATGGTCTTGTCAATTCTGGGTCCTTTGTGGTCCCATATAAATTTTAGGATTTCTTTTTCCATTTCTAAGAAGAATGTCATTGGTTTTTTGATGGGGGTTGCAGTGAATGTAAAGATGACTTTGGGTAGTGTGGACATATTAACAATATTAATTCTTCCAATTTATGAGCATGCAATACCTTTTCTTTTTTGTGTCCTCTTCACTTTCTTTCATCAATGATTTTAGTTTTGATTATACAGATATTTCTCTTTAGTTCAGTTTATTCCTAGGTATTTTATTTTGTTTGTAGCTACTATAAATGGGATTACTTTCTTGGTTTCTTTTTCAGATTGTTTATTGTTTGCATATACAAATGCTACTGATTGTTGTATGTTGATTTTGTATCCTGCAACATTACTGAATTTGTTTATCAGTTGTAATAGTTTTATTGTTGAGTCTTTAGGTTTCTCTAGATATAAGATCATATCATCTACAAACAAGGATAATTTGACTTCTTCCTTTCCAAATTGGATGCCCTTTATTTCTTTCTCTTGTCCCACTGCTCTAGCCAGAAAATCCACTACTATGTTGAATAACAGGGAAGAAACTGGGCATCCTTATCTTGTTGCAGATCTTAAAGGAAAGGCTTTTATTTTTTCCCCATTCAATATGATACCAGCTGTTGGTCTGACATATATAGCTTTTATGATGTTGATGTATGTTTCTTCTATATCAAGTTTTTTGAGAGTTTTTATCATGAAGGATGTTGAATTTTATTGAATGCTTTTTTATCATCAATGAAAATGATCATATTGTTTTTGTCCTTTGTTCTGTCAATATGATGTATCATATTAACTGATTTACATATGTGGGACCCTCCTTGCATCCCTGGGATTAATCAAACTTGATCGTGATGAATACTTTTTAATGTGTTGTTGAATATAGTTGGCTACTATTTTCTTCAGGATTTTTGCATCTATATTCATCAGAGATATTGACGTATAGTTGTTTTTCTGTTGTTGTTATGTCTTTTTCTGGTTTTGGTATCACAGTGATACAGACTTCATAGAAGGAGTTTGGGATTAGTTCTTCCTCCTCAATTTTTTGGAACAGTTTAAGTAAAATTGGTATTAGTTCTTCTTTGAATGCTTGGTAGAATTCAACAGTGAAGCCATTGGGTCCTGGCCTTTTCTTTGATCGGAGATATTTTATTATTGTATCTATCTCTTTATTTATTATTGGTTTATTCAGGCTTTGGATTTCTTCCTGATTCAATATTGGTAGGCTGTATGTGTCTAAGAATGTAACCATTTCTTCTAGGTTTTCCAATCTGTTGGCATACAGTTGCTCATAGTGGTCTGTAATGATCTTTTGTATTTCTGCAGTATCAGTTTTAATGTATCCTTTTTCATCCCTGATTATATTTATTTGGGTCTTCTCTCTTTTTTCTTAGTCTGGTTAAAGGCGTGTCAATTTTGTTTATCTTTTCTTTTCTCCTTTTTTTTTTTTGACAATATGAAGGGGGAAGTGAGAAGGGAGATTCCATTTCCCAAGTGTCTCACTCTGTCGCCCAGGTACGATGCAGTGGCGTCATTGTAGCTCACTGCAACCTCCAACTCCTGGGCTCAAGTAATCCTCTTTCCTCAGCTTCCTGGGTAGCTGGGACTACACACGCATGCCATGACACTGTATCATTTTTTTCTATTTTTCATAGAGACAGGTCTCACTTTTGCTCCGGCTGATCTTGAACTCCTGAGCTCAAGCAATCCTCCTGCCTTGGTCTCCCAGACTGCTAGTATTACAGGCATGAGCCACCATGCCCAGCCTGTTTATCTTTTCCAAAAACCAACTTTTTGTTTTGTTGATCTCTGTATTGTTTCTTTGGTTTCAATTTTGGTTATTTCTGCTTTGATCTTTATTATTTATTTTCTACTAATGATACTCAGTTTGGTTTCCTCTTGTTTTTGTAGTTATTTCAGATGCATCATTAGGTTGTTTATTTGAAGGCTTTCTACTTTTTTGATGTGGGCACTTATTGCTATAAACTCTTTTCTTATTACTGCTTTTGCCATATCCCATAGGTTTTGATATGTTGTGCTTTTATTTTCACTTGTTTTTAGAATTTTAAAAATTTTTTTCTTAATCTCTTTATTGACCAACTCCTCATTCAGGAACATATTGTTAAATTTCTATGTGTTAGTATGGTTTCCCATATTGCTCTCATAATTGATTTCTAGTTTTATTTCACTGTGGTCACAAAAAATACTTGATAAAATTTCAATATTTTTGCATTTTAAAGACTTGTTTTGTGTTTTAACATATGGTATATTCTTGAGAATAATCCGTGAGATAAAGAGAAGTACATATATTCTGCAGGTGTCAGATAAAACATTCTGTATACATTATTAAGTCCACTTGGTCTATAGTGCAGATCATGTCCATTGTTTCTTTGTTGATCATCTGTCTGGGTGATCGCTCCAGTGCTAAAATTGGAATGTTAAGGTCTCCAGTGATTATTGTATTTGGTTATATTCCTCTCTTTAGCTCTGATAATATTTTCTTTATATATTTAGGTGCCACAATGTTGGGCACATATATATTTAGAATTGTTATATTCTCTTGCTGAATTGACTTCTTTATCATTATATAATGGCCTTTCTTGCCTCCTTTTATAGTTTTTGTCTTGATATCTATTTTATCTGATAGACGTACAGTTACTCATATTGTTTTTTAATTTCTATTTGCATGGAATATCTTTTTCCATCCCTTTATTTTCAGTTGATATGGATCTTTATAGATGATGTGGGTTTCTTGTAGCCAACATATAGTTGGGTCTTTTTTAATCCTTTCAGTCACTCTATGTCCTTTGATTGGAGAGTTTAATCTATTCACCTTCATTGTGATATTGATAGGTAAGGATTTACTACTGCCCTGTTATTTGATGTCTTGTTGTTTTGTGGGCTTCTCTTTCTTTCTTCTGCAAAAAACATTTTATCACCAATCATTTTAAACATATGACAACTCTACACACAAATAAACAAGCAAAGAAAAATCTAACAGAAATTCTACACTTTATTCTCCCCCTGCATTCTAACTTTTTGTTGGTTCCCTGTGTATCTTTTTATATCACCCCTAAAAGTTTTTATAGTTATCTTTGATAGGTTTGTCTTTTAGGTTCTTACTCAAGATATAAGTGCTTTATACACTGCAATTACAGCAATAGAGTACTCTGTTTTTGTGTACTTACTGTTGCCAGTGAGTTTTATATCTACAGATGATTTCATATTGTTCATTAATGTCCTTTCATTTCATATTGAAGAACGCCTTTTAGTATTTCCTGTAGGACAGGTCTGGTGTTGGTGAAATTCCTTAGCCTTTGTTTGTCTGGGAAAGTCTTTATTCTTCCTTCCTGTTTGAAGGATATTTTTGGAGGATATTATATTCTAGAGTTAAGGTTCTTTTTCTTTCAGCACTTTGAATATGTCATGCAACTCTCTCCTAGACTAGAAGCTTTTCACTAAGAATCTGCTGCCAGATGCACTGGGCCTCCTTTTATGTTATTATTTTCTTGCTTTCCTTAGGATCTTTTCTTTCTATGTGATCTTTGGAAGCTTCATTATTAAATGACTTGAGGTGGTCTTATTTGGTTAAATCTGCTTGGTGTTCTCTGACCTTCTTGTATCTGAAAATTTCTCTAAGTTTAGAATGCTCTTATTATTTATTTGAATAAACTTTCTACTCCAATATCTCTCTTTATCTCCTCTTTAAGGTTGATAACTCTTAGATTTTCTCTTTTGTGGCTATTTCCTAGATCTTACAGGCATGCTTTATTCTTTTTTCTCTTTTGAATGTGTATTATCAAATAGCCTGTCTTCAAGCTCACTAATTTTGTCTTCTTCATCAATTCTGCCTTGAGAGATTCTTATGTATTTGTAAGTTTGTCAATTAAATTTTTCAGCTCCAGAATTTCTCCTTGAGTTTTTAAAATTGTTATTTCAATCTCTTTGTTAAATTTCTCTTACAGGCTTCTGAATTTCTTCTCTGTGTTGTCTTGAAGTTCATTGAGTTTTTTGGGACAGCTGTTTTGAATTCTTTTTATGAAAGATGGCAGACATATTTCCATCACTCTGTGATTGGTTACTGAAAACTTATTTATTTTGCTGATGATACTATGTTTTTCTGGATGTTCTTGATGCTTGTGCATGCTCATCCATGACTAGGCATTGAAGAGTTAGATATTTACTTTAGTCTCCATAGTCTTGGTTTGTTTGAATCCATCCTTCTTGAAAAGGCCCTCCAAATATTCAAAGGGAACTGAGGGTTGTGCTCTAAGTCTTTGGTAACTGCAGCCATATCAGCACTGGGGATGCCCCAAGCCCAGTAATGCTGTGACTCTTACAGACTCCTGGTGGTACCACCTGGGTGGACTTGGGTAAGATATGGGAGAATTCCTTGGATTCCTAGGAAACATGTCTCACTCTCTTCCCTCACTTTCTCTGCTGGGCTTCTGGAGTTGGGAGAGTAGTTATATGGGTACTCCTTCATGGCCACTGCAGCTGTGATGGCACCAAGTCACACCTGAAGACAGCCCAGTCTCACCCAAAGCCCATGGTGACTGTTGCCTGGATATTTCTAATGCTTATCCAACACCCAAGGGCTCTTTAGTCAGCAGGTGGTAAATCCTTCCAGGACATCCTTGAGGGCAGCATGTTTTCTCCTGGCCCAAGATGGGTCTAGAAGTGCCATCCAGGAACTAAGGCTTGAAATCAATGGCATCAGGAGTCTGCATGGTATTGTATTTTCCTGTGACTACACTGGTACCCAAGGTGCAAAATGAAGTCCTCTGAACTCTTCTGTTTCCTTTATGCAAGTAAAAAAAGACTTTCTCTGAGCCACGTTGCCTGTGGTTGTGAGTGGATTGACACAGGCACTGACTTGTCTGTTGGCATTAGTGTCTCACTGGGTCACATGCACATAAGTTCACTGGCTCCAAGCCAGCATAGCCATATGAATTGCCCAATAAGTGTAGTCTTTGTGGCCTGACTGCCATAGGAATTTACTCGAGGCCCCAGGCCATTTTTTATCAGTTGGTGGTGATACCTGCCAGAACTCTGGTTTTCGGCCGAGAATTTCCCTGTGGCTGGGCTACTGTAAGTGCTCCATCCATGGATGCTGATAGAATACATTTTGAGGCAAAATTCCTCTATAGCTGTGAACTTGTGAAATCAGTTATGTGCTTTTAAAGTATGGTGATGAGACAAGCATAGCAGAGATATTTCCATTACAAAAATGTCTAAAAATGGGAAGAAATGGATCATTGTTCACCAGCAAGTTCAAAACCTAGCAAGGTCAATAGACTTAAATATTAAGGCTTGAGAATATTCCTTTCTGGTTTGATGCTTGCCTTCTCTACCTACTGGGCTGGTGGTCCCATATTCTGGACCCATTTGGTTGAAAGTCCTTCCCTAGTACCTATGTTGGGTGGCGTTTGCACTCCTAAGGTTCTGGTGAACAGGGCATCTATTCTGTATCTATTCTGGATCTGCTCTGTAGGAATCCCACTACCAATGCTCTAGGTGCACCTGCCCCTGTGCCTTAATTTTGAGGTCACTGGTCCTGTTAATTGAGGAGGTGGCCTTGATGATCTGAATCACCTTTAGGGTCATTCTTCCCTTGTCTTGAAGTAAAGTGCATATTCATAGACAAAGATCTTTATCAGCGTGTCCTGTAGAATTAAAGAAATCTGACAGCTTTCTTTCATTTTATTCTTTATCTATCTTTTTCAGATCAAACTGGCCATGATTTTCCTAATATAATTTCTCTGTTGCTCTAACAAGTGACAGTCCAAAAAAGCCACAACTTTGGTGTTTTCTTCCAAACTTACTTCCTTGTTTTTTATATACTATGAACGGTTGACAATTTTCCAAATTTTAAGATCTGTTTTTATTACACATAATTTTTTCTTCAATTCATCTCTATTTGCTATATTTTACTAAAAGTGGTCAGGAAGAAGAAAGCCATTTCTTCAACACTGTTCAGAAATCTCGCCAGCTACATATGTTATTTTATTGTTGACAATTTCTATCTTCCACAAAACACCAGAATACAGAAACAATTTAGCCAAGTTATTTCCCATTTTAACAAAGATCATCTTTCCTCCAGTTTCTAATAACATGTTACTTTCTGAGACTACCACATAATGGTCTTTAATAGTCTTTACTGTCAATATTTCTAGAAGCATTCTCTTCATGATTACTTAAGTATTTTCTAGAAAGATGAAAGCTTTTTCTTCAGCTCTTTTTTTCTTTGTGAGCCCTCAATACAATTGACCTTATGTACATATTTCTAGTAGGTGCTTGAAAACTTCTCAATTTCTCTATTTATCATCCATTTCCTAAGCTGTTTGCCCATGTTTAGGTGTTTGTTATAGCAGACCTTATTTCTCAGTACTAAAATCTTACTGGTGTGCTTGAGATCCCATAATAAAACACCATAACTTGCTGGTTTACACAAAAGGAATTTATTTCTCATAGATCTGGAGGTGGAATAGGCCAAGATTAAGGTGCCAGCTGCTTCAATTCCCCAGTGAAGCTGTTCCTAGCTTTCAGATGGCCACCTTCCCAATGTATGTCAGTATTGTAGAAAGAAAGCATACTCTGCTCTGTTTTCTTCTTATAAAAACACTAAGGTCATCATGGGACACCATCCTTCCTGAGGACCTTTAAACCAAATTACCTCCAAAATGCTACACTTCTATGTACATTGGGGGTTAGGGCTTGCACAGATGAATTTTTTGGGAAACACAAATATCCAGCTCATAACACTATTATTGTTAAATCATTTTTCTTGTTTTATTTCTGTGAGTGTTTTCTTGTCATGTAACTTTGTGTTTCTTTGTTGAGTACATTTATGTGTAAAATTATTATATTTTCCTGGTGATGATTTATTTTTATAAAAATATCCTCCCTTATTACTAGTAACTGATTTTCTATCTTACGTTTTTCTTATTTGACTATAGCCACTCCAGATTACTAACAATAGTTGTTTCTATTCATCCATCTTTTTACTTTAGTGCTATTTGCTTCTTCAATTCCAAAGTGAATGTCTCATAGACAGCCTATAGTTGGCTCTTGCATTTAATATCCAGTCTGATAACCTCTACTGTTGAGTGTTCTATACTTTTCTAATTGATATTTACAATTTTTGTTTCTACATCTCCTTTTAAATGGTTAACTGCTTTTTTTTGCATTAAGTGAATATTTTCCATCTTACATTTTAATTTCTCTATAACTTTTCCCCTAATATTTTTAGTTATTTCCTTGATAGTTGGTCTAGGATTTAACACATACCTTTTAAATAATGAAAATCTGCTCCAAATTTAATGTTAACATAATACCAATGAGATATAGAAATGTTAATGCTACATAGCTCTATTCCTGTTTTTCCTTCTTTAGTATTACTATGAATGCATTTATGACATCTATATATACTACAAACTAAAGAACAAATTGTTTTAGTTATTACTTTATGTAATTTTATTTCTTTCTCATTTAGGG
>NW_012155051.1:47828-49529 GCF_000956105.1 Propithecus coquereli | reverse complement strand
TTTTTAATTTCAGAAAATTGTGGGGGTACAAACGTTTTGGTTACATATAATGCCTTTGCATTGCCCAAGCCAGAGCTACAAGCCTGCGCATCCACATAGAGTGCACTGCACACCAATTAGTTGTGAATTACCCATCCCCTCCACCATCCTCCCATCTTCCCAGCACCCAGTGAATATTACTTCCATGTGAGCACCTAAGTGTTGATCAGCAAGGACCAATAGGATGACGAGCAAATGTGGTGCTTATTATTCCATTCTTCTGATACATAACTTCAAAGGTTGGGCTCCAGCTCTATCCAGGATAGTATAAGAGGTGCTAGTTCACCACTGTTTTTTATTGTTGAGTAGTATTCCGTGGTATACATAGACCACATTGTATTAATCCACTCATGTATAGATGGTCACTTGGGTTGTATCCACATCTTTGCAATTGTGAATTGTGCTGCCATAAATATTCGAGTGCCGATGCCTTTGTTGTAAAATGTCTTTTTTTCCTTTGGGTAGATACCCAGTAGTGGCATTGCTGGATCAAATGGTGTTTCTATTTTTAGTTCTTTGAGATATCTCCAAGTTACTTTCTGCAGAGGTTTTATGAATTTGCAGTCCCACCAGTGGTGTAAGAGTTCTCCTATTTCTCCACATCCATGTCAGCATTTTTTATTTTGACACTCTTTGATAAAAGCCATTCTCACTGGAGATAGGTGGCATCTCATTGTGGTTTTCATTTGCTTTTCCCTGATGATTAGAGATGTTGAGCAGTTTTTTATATGTTGCTGGCTATTAGTCTCTCTCCTTTTGCAAACTTTCTATTCACGTCCTTTGCTGACTTTTTAATGGGATTGTTTGAATTTTTTTCTTGTTAATTATCTTAAGTTCTAGATAGATTCTTGTTATAAGTGCTTTATTGGATATGTGCCATGGAAATATTTTCTCCCATTCTGTACATTGTCTATATGCTCTAATGATAGTTTCCTTGGCTGTGCAGAAGCTTTTCAATTTAATGAGGTCCCATTTATTTATTTTGCTGCTGCTGTGATTTCTTTGGGTTTCTTCTTCATAAATTCTTTGCCAAGCCCAAGGTCTACAAGAGTTTTCCATTTTCTTCTAGAATTCTTAAGGTTTCATGCCTTAGGTTTTTTTTGAGAGTAGAGAGGTGGGGATCCAGTTTCAATCTTCTGCATGTGGTTATCCAGTTTTCTCAGCACCATTAATTGAATAGATATTCTTTTCCCCAGTGCACGTTTTTGTTTCATACAAATGTCCCAGTGTACGTTTTTGTCTACTTTGTCAAAGATTAGATGACAATATGAAGATGGTTTTATACATAAAGGACTACATCTCTGTTCGTGTGCCAGTACCATCCTGCTGTGATTAGTATAGCCTTGTAGTAAAGCTTGAAGTCTGGTAGACTGATGCCTCCCAATTTGTTCTTTATGTTTAAGATTATTTGGCTATATGAGGTCTTCTCTGATTTCATATGAAGCATAGAATTATTTTTTCTAGATCTCCAAAGAACTATGATAGCATTTTGATAGGGATTGCATTAATTCTGTAGATCACTTTAGGTGGGATGGACATTTCAACAATATTGATTCTACCAATCCATGAGCATGGTAGGGGTTACCAACTGTTTACATTTTCTATGATTTCTTTTCTCAGTGTTTCATAGTTCTCCCTATATAGGTCTCTCACCTCCTTAGT
>NW_012155051.1:38853-47778 GCF_000956105.1 Propithecus coquereli | reverse complement strand
AGGTGGGGATCCAGTTTCAATCTTCTGCATGTGGTTATCCAGTTTTCTCAGCACCATTAATTGAATAGATATTCTTTTCCCCAGTGCACGTTTTTTTTTTCATACAAATGTCCCAGTGTACGTTTTTGTCTACATTGTCAAAGATTAGATGACAATATGAAGATGGTTTTATACATAAAGGACTACATCTCTGTTCTTGTGCCAGTACCAACCTGCTGTGGTTAGTGTAGCCTTGTAGTAAAGCTTGAAGTCTGGTAGACTGATGTCTCCCAATTTGTTCTTTATGCTTAAGATTATTTGGCTATATGAGGTCTTCTCTGATTTCATATAAAGCATAGAATTATTTTTTCTAGATCTCCAAAGAATTATGATAGCATTTTGATAGGGATTGCATTAATTCTATAGATCACTTTAGGTAGTATGGACATTTCAACAATATTGATTCTACCAATCCAAGAGCATGGTAGGGGTTACCAACTGTTTACATTTTCTATGATTTCTTTTCTCAGTGTTTCATAGTTCTCCCTATATAGGTCTCTCACCTCCTTAGTTAAATATATTCCTAAATATTTAATTTTCTTTGATGTTATTGTGAAAGATGTTGCATCTTTGATTTGATTTTCAGCTTGACTCTTATTGGTATATATGAATGCCACTGATTTGTGTGCATTGATTTTGTATTCTGAGACTTTACTGAATTTATTTATCAATTCCAGGAGTCTCTTGTTTGAATTTTTGGGATGGATTTTCTAGATATGGTATCATATTGTCAGGAAAGGGTGAGAGTTTGACCTCTTATGTCCCCATGTGTTACCCTTAATTCCCCACTCTTGTCTGATTGCTCTGGCAAGGACTTCCAACACTATGTTGAGTGGAAGAGGAGATACCGTGCAACCTTTTCTCATTTCAGTTCTAAGCAGAAGTGCTTTCAATTTTTGTCCATTCAGTATGATATTGGTTGTGGGTTTATTGTATATGGCTTGAATAATTTGGAGACATGATCCATCTATGCCTATTTTGTTAAGAGTTTCTATATTAAATGTGCACTAGATTTTCTCAAATGCTTTTTCTGCATCTATTGAGAGAATCATATGGTCTTTGTTCTTGCTTTTATTTATGTGGCATATTATATTTATAGATTTGCATATGTTGAACCATCCTTGCATCTCTGGGATAAAGCCCACCTGGTCACGATGAATTATTTTTTTGATGTGCTGTTGAATTCAGTTTGCTAAGATTTTGTTGAGAATTTTTGCATCTATATTCATGAGGGATATTGGTCTGTAGTTTTCTTTTTTGTGTGTCCTTTCTTGGCTTTTGTATCAAGATGATATTGGCTTCATAGAATGAGTTGTGGAGGATTCTGTCCCTCTCAATGTCATAGAATAATTTTGGCAATATAGGTATCAATTCTTCATTGTAGGTTTGGCAAAATTCAGGTGTGAGCCCATCTGGTCTGGGATGTTTTTGTATTGGAAGATTTTTTACTGCTGCTTCAATTTTTGTGTTTGATATTTATCTGTTCAGGAATTCTCTTTCTTCCTGAGTGAGCCTAGGGAGTGTGTGTGTTTCTATGAATTTATCCATTTCGTCCATGTTTTGTATTTTTTGGGCATAGAGATTTTCATAGTATTCAAAGATGATGTTTTGTATTTACGTGATGTCTGCTGTGACCTCTCCTTTTTCATTTCCAGTTGAGCTTATTAGAGTCCTTTCCTTTCTAGTTCTTGCAAATCTATCAAGAGTGCTGTCAATTTTATCCTTTCAAAAAACCAACTTTTGGTTTTATTAATCTTCTGTATAGTTCTTTTGTTTTCAATTTTATTTCTTTCTGCTCTGATCTTAGTTTTTCTTTTCTTCTGCTTATCTCCACCACTTTCTCTTTTGAGCCTTGATGGATGTTCCACATTATCCAAGTCTCCTCTAGGTTAAGGAAGACTTGTTTTCACACTAAGGAGGAAAAGGACGGATATACAGTCAGGGACAATGCCATAATCCACTGAAGTATTGGGGCCTAAAGCTCAGACATGAAACAATACTTAAGGGACCTGTGTATGTGGAAGACATGGGTTTCAATGGTGAAAAATGTTCTAGGCTTTCAAAGTGAAATGTCATGTTGGAGTGGAGAATGATTAACCTATTAATGTATTCAAGATATTGTCAGTGTATTTTGTCAGTTGTGTAGCAATGGCACCCATCTGTGTCAATAACCTGATAAAGAGAATTATATTAGTGAGTTCTCAAAACCACGTTCTTAATATAGAGATGAGAAAACATAGGCTTCGTGATGTCAAGTGGCTTCTCACCAGCATGTTGATCAGAACTGAGAACCTTCCACAGTGAGGGATGCATGGAATTCTCCCTAAGCTTTCTGAGGCTCTCTCTGCTCTTGACATAAAAGAGGAAGGGGTTGGGGAAGCCTCATTTATTTTCACATTTTACACACAGTGTATAGGGCAAGACACTTTAGAAGAACTCTTTTGACATAAAGCAACATATTTTTTTCTTTCATTTATATTAAAGGAAATCTTGAGAAACTTCACTATGGCAATCCTAGATTTGGCCCAGAGCCAATCCAGGAGACTCCAGGGTGGGAAAAAGGCCTCTACAGGGCTGTGGATCTGAGCAGGTAATTCCTTTGGGAATAGAAAGCCCAAAGAGATAAGAGTTAAAATTGACTTTAATGTATCGGTAGAAAAATTGGGATGAATGAAACAATAAAATAGTATAATTTTATCTATATGTGTGTGTGTGTGTGTATGGAACACCAGACTGGCAAAAATTAAAAGAGTGTTAATATTCAGGGAAGGCTGGATACACAGTAGAAACTACATTCAGAAACTGCTGAAATAAAAAAAAAAGAAAGAAAGAAATTACTGATGACAATGTACCTGCCATAGCACTTTTGGAAAGCAATTTGGCTGTAACAATGAAAATTGTTACTATGTAACAATGTAAAACATGGATATTTTTTCATCCAGTAATCCATTTTCTGGATGTCTACCTTCTGTAGGGTATTAGTATATTTTATGGGCTAAGTTGTGTTCTCTCCACAAAATTTATATAATTATGTTCTCACAACCAGTGCCTGAGAATGGGATTGTATTTAGACATCTCGTCCTTAAAGTGGTAATTAAGGTTAAGTGATTTTGTTGGGGTAGGCCCTCATCTGCTGTGACTGGACTCCTCAAAAGAAGGGGCAATAAGGGCACAGAAGCACAAGAGAAGACCCTGTGAACACACAGACAGAAGACAAATATCTACAAGTCAAGAAAAAAGGCCTCAGAGAAGCCACCCCAGCCAACAGGCTGATGTGGGATTTACAGCCTCCAGAATTATGAGAAACTAAATTTTTGCTATTAAAGCCCTTCAGTGTGTGGTGCTGTGTTATGACAGCCCTCTCAAACTGTCACAGCCTATTAGAACACACAAAGAATGTTCCCTGAAGCAGAGATGACACGGAAATAGAATTCTATCATGTCAGGCTCCACCAGTTGAAAGGCTGAATTCTGGTCAGAAACGTGCTTCCTTATGGAATGTAATGAAGACATGTGAGGTCACAGCTCCTGCCCTGGTGGAGCAACAGGAATAAGTTCTGTGATATGCCACACTGTAGACAAATGCTTAGAGTAGTGTAACCCCCCTTTTTGTGTAATCCCCCCCTTTTGTAAAACCTCCCTGTAGAAACCTCCCTAGTAAAAGTATTGGTTTTTAGGTCTCGGAGAAGGTCTGGCCAGGCAGTGGAGCTTCCTGCTACAGATGACACACGGGGTGGGCAGTTAAAACATGAAAGCAGTAGCAACATGGAAACATACTCATGGCCTAGTGTAAATTGAAAACAAAAGTGTTTTCTCTGATATTTCTACAAGTATGTAAACAGGGACTGTGCACCTAACCAAGTTGCCACTGGGGACAAATGGAGTCCAGATTTCTTTGGGAGGGGACATGGGTCACTCAAGTAAGAAAAGCCTGTGACAGGTCTCAGAGAGTCCCCATATTTAGGTCTGGGTTTTTGACCCACTCTGGTCTTCTTGTGTCTCTGTCTTTGGAAATCCTTCTGTGTCCAATCTCACTTCAGCCCAGCACTGGCCATAGTTGGCGGTATGGTACACCTTCGCTTCATCCAAGGAGATGAAGAGTTGGACCCATCAAACAGTTCCTCACTGATCTCCTGTGTGGAGTTCTACAAAGAGAGTGTCTGGCAGCTGTTCCAAGAGGCATCATTGGCCTATGTGGCTAGACCCACAGGGGACTATTCCCAATAAATATTCTGCTCCCAAGATCAGGAACATGGGACCATCTGCATAGACCTCCACCCAAAGAGGAAGCCAGATGACAGTTTGCTGTCTTGGGATTAACACTGGAGCAGACAAAGTTGGTCCCCAACACTCACCTTTGCATCCTGGCAGCCATAATCTTGGGCATGAACCTGAGAGACCTAGCAGTCTTCCAACATCTGACAACCTGCTCTTGCCCAGGATGGGCCCCCTCATCTCCTCCCACCCCTACACATGGTAATGGGGAGGGCTGCGAGGCTACCAAGACAAAATCACAGGTGAATGCTCGACTGGGTAAGCCTGTCTTGGGTTGTCCTGTGTTGCTTGTGTGTACTCCCTGCCAAATGATCAGAGGTGTCAGGTTTGAAGGCTGAGTAAACATCAGCATCATCAGTAAAGGTTCTGTCTTCAGCGCTTTCTTGAAACATTAGCATATAGGAAGATGACAACTTCCTCTCTTGAATGTCTCCTTCCAAGTGAGCTGGATATGGGGCTGTCTCTAGAATGCAGGTGCCTGGTTATCAGAGTTCTAAGTTCTTTTGGGGTCTGTCACCAATGAAGTGAGATCACTTCTTCAAGGTTTCATCACTTGGGTCCATTCCTTCCATAAGACCTACCCAAAGTCCCAATGGCTCCTGAATTCTCACCCTCCTACCCCATGTCACCTCCTTACTTGCAAACACAGCCCCCATCAGCTCCCTGGGAATACCTGAATGTAGTCAAGCCTGCAGATTTGAGGAGATAAAACTGGGTCAGAATCTCTTTTTTCTTACAATTTTAATGACCCTAGACAAGTCTTTCTGTGTTTCAGGGCCTCCCAACTGGCACAGCGGTGATTACACTACATCTGCTTTTTAGGAACTAATCAGATGTATATGAGAGAAAACTTATAAAATTCGTGGTGTGGCGTCACGTGTAGATAATGCACAAACTTAGAGATGCAAGAATTACAAGAAGTTGTGGAAGGTAGCATGGAATACAAATCAAACAGGCCCAGGGACCACCAGTGTGATCTTGGGAAAGCTACTTTCCCTCTGGACCTCATTTTCCATTCTGCACAAGTAAGATGTTGAAATTAAGTGAAATCAGATACTGTCATCCTCTGACATCAAATATTCCAATACTTTACTATTATGTTTAGAATCAGATCCATGTGCCTCTTCTCAGACTGTGTGGTGTGCACCCTCCACAAAGGGTCACAGCAGAGTGGTTAGTGACTGACATTTTCTTTTTTTGGAGACAGAGTCTTGGTCTGTTGCCCAGGGTAGAATGCCATGGTGTCAGCCTAGCTCACAGCAACCTCAAACTCCTGGGTTCAAGAAATCCTCCCGCTTCAGCCTCTTGAGTAGCTGTGACTACGGGCATGTACCACCATACCCAGATAATTTTTTCCATTTTTCATAGAGATGGGGTCTTGCTCTTACTCAGGCTGGTTTCAAACTCCTGAGCTAAAGCGATCCTCCCACTTCAGCCTCCCAGAGTGCTAGGATTACAGGCATGAGCCACCATGTCTGACCACTTCTGACCAGCAGAATAACACACAAATGATTGGCTATCGCTTCTGTCTTGGAACAGGCTGCCTTAGCAAAGAACTTTAGATTGGGTCCCTTATAAACAACAGAATCTAATTTCTTACAGTTCTGGAGGCTGAAAGCTTGAGACGAGGTTTGCAGTGTCATTGGGCTCTGGTGAGAACTCTTTCCTTAGTTGCAGCCTGCAAACTTCAGTTTGTATCTTCTCCTGTAAGAGAGTTGGGGGAGAGCTCTCTGGGGCTCCTTTCATAAAACCAGTAATCCCGCTCATGAGGGCTCTACCCTCAGGAACTAATTATCTCCCCATGGACCCATCTCCTAATGCCATCACATTGGGGATTAGGAGTTCTACGTACGAATTTCGAGGGGACAAAAATGTTCAGTCCATTGTAACTTTCAGGAATTGATTACCAAAAAAAGTCTGTCATCTCCTTCTTAATTTCTCTCTGTGTGATCCCTTTATCAAACTCTCCCTTCCCCACTTTGTATTCTTCAATATAATCGGGGAAGCAAACTCCGGTATCATCAACTGCGCTATGTAGATGCCAAATGGCAAAGAACTGAGGTAGTGAAACTGAGAGAACCAAAAGAAACTCAGGCTCTCAGTCCACACTGAATCCTGCCAATACCCACATGAGTGAGCTCAGAAGCTGATCCTTTTACAGTCCAGCTTTGTTTGACACCACAGCCCCAGCCTCTTGAGAGACTTTTAGGCAGAGGCACCAGCTAAGCTGTATCCAGATTCTGGTCCATGCAAATTGTAAGATACTAAGTATTTGTTGTGTAAAGGTGAATCTTCTTGCTCCAAGGGCAGTAAGAAGGGCACAAGTCTGCCTTCTCCCATCTTTGGTTACACCTCCTGGGGTGTGCAGTTCATTCATGAGGCATCCTCACCTTGCTTAGCAGAATAATTGCCACCAACTTCCAAATGAGGACCTAAAGGACCCAACAGGAACTTGTGTTCCCCCTGGGCCTAACACTTGGGATTTAGTGCTATACAACATTCTGCCCT
The DNA here is from genome assembly GCF_000956105.1 of Propithecus coquereli. Taxonomy (NCBI): domain Eukaryota; kingdom Metazoa; phylum Chordata; class Mammalia; order Primates; family Indriidae; genus Propithecus; species Propithecus coquereli. Next base: position 40,957 of record NW_012155051.1, on the reverse strand, counting down.
ACCCAAAGTCCTTATCCACTCAAACCCCAAATTCTCCCTGCTCTGAAGGATCTCCAGGGAGTGGAATACATTTTCCCAGAGCCTTGGGACATGGTGGGTCACCAAAGGAGAACCAAGGCCAGAAGACACTTATGATCACATGGAACCCTTGGGGTCACCGACTCCAGGGACCCCAAATTATACAGGAGGGAATTAAGGATTTCTCTCCTGTATCCTGTCTACACCAGGCTCATACTAGCTTCAGGTGCCCACAGAGGTGATTGCAGGATTCCAGACCTGTCCTCTGAAGGTTGTGTGGGGTGTGGCCCCAGTCCAGGCAGAACCGTAGGGACCTGGAGTATCCCCCTGCCCATGCTCTGGGCCACTGGGCATGTAGCTAGAAGAGTGGATGCCCCTGCCTCAGAGCATAGCTGTTTCAAACAGCTTTTCCACTTGTCACACCCCTGGTGTCTACTCCTTCTGTGACCCCACATCCATGGTCCCCACCTAAGAAGTCACTGGGCGTGTGTGTGTGTGTGTGCTCATGAGGTGATATGGAAAGGGAATTGGCAGGGGCACCCCCAGTTCTTAGAGGCTTTAATTTCTGAAGAAAACCTGATGAGAGTATGTGGGCCAAGGCCTAGGAAGCCAGAGCACTCCCTAATACTCATGACTGTGCTGTCCTCCTTATTATTAGCCACTACCTTCCTCCCTCTGTGTCAATTGTTCAATGGGGAGTTGAAGAAGTGTGTATTCAGTGAACACATGGTTTCAGGCTCCATAAACATCAGATAGGGTGTCAGCATGGGCTGGCCTCAGTGACAAATGGGTGCACAGGCCTCCTGACATAACTTGGGCTGGGTACATAGAGCATAGGGAAGTCAGGTGTCCTGTCAAAGTTTGAGTGGGCATGTACAGTGCACCAACAGCTCTGCTCTTGGTGCCAATCCCATGTAATTCTTCACCTTTGGCCTCTGTCTGCATTTTGTGCTCCATGTTTTTGGGCCTGTGGCAACACCACTGTATTAAGATGGGGCCACAGCATGCTAGAGTGTGTTCTCAAACTCTGAATTTGACAATTTTGTTATATTATGACTAAGCCTGAGCATATTCTCATATTTTAAAATCTACTGAGTTCTTTCTCTGTGAACTGTGGATTATTGTCTTTTGTCAAATTTTCTACTTTGTAGCTGTTAATCTTCTTAGCAATTCCTAGGAGTTCTCTATATAGGGAAAATGTGAGTCCTTTTGTGATATGAGTTGCAAATATTTATCCCCATTCTATTATTTCTGTTTTAGTTATGGTCTTTCATTTGGGTTGGTTTTCTTTGTGTTTTGTTTGTTTGTTTTTCTTATAAATTTCTAGGAGTTCTTTATATAGTGAAGATGTGAGCCCATTTGTCATATGAGTTGTAAATATTTATTCAAAATTTATTATTTTTTATTATTGTTTAGTTTTGGTTTAGATTAGTTTTCTTGGTGTTTTCTTTGTTTTGTCTTATTTTCTATGTATTATTAAGATCCACTTCTCTCCAAATTTATCTACAGGTTCAAACAGCCACAATAAAGTACCTCAGCAGATATATTGTGGAAACGGATTATCTGGTTTCAAAATTAAATGGAAATAAGGGCCAAGAATAGTCCAGAAAATTATGAAGAAGAATAAAGTAGGAGGTCTTATACTGTCAGATGTTTAGACTTAGATTAAAACTACATGAATCAAGGTCATGTGTTTTACTGGTGCAAGGATAGGCACAGGAGAAATGGAAAGAATAGAGAGTCTAACTCAGACTCACACATTCAGATGTTTTATATGACAAGTGAGGCCAATGGGGCAGTGAGGAGAAGAACATCTCCTCAGTAAATGGCCCACGGTCAACTGGTTATCCATGTGGGAAAGAAATGAATCTTAACTCCTACCCCACACTATAGCAAAAATCAATTCCAATCAACAACAGAAAAATCAATTCTAGGTAAACTTTAAATGTAAATGTGAAAGTTTACAAAAATATATATAAGGGCCGTCTGGAAAGTATCCAGCTATGTAACCATTCTTGTTATATTAACAATGGCTGGATACTTTCCAGACAGCCCTTACAGTTCTTTCACATATATATCTTTCATA
>NW_012155051.1:28189-38177 GCF_000956105.1 Propithecus coquereli | reverse complement strand
AGTCAATCTTCTTTTGAAAAGTTTCTGTTCATGTCCTTTGCCCACTTTTTGATAGGGTTGTTTGATTTTTTTTTCTTGCTGATTTTCCTGAGTTCTGCATAGATTCTAGTTATCAACCCTTTACTGGATGTGAACATGTGAATATTTTCTCCCATTCTGTAGGTTGTATGTTTGCTCTCATGGTAGTTTCCTTGGCTGTGAGGAAGCTTTTTAATTTGATCAGGTCCTGTTTATTTTTGTTGTTGCTGTGATTATGTTTGGGGTATTCATCATAAATTCTTTGCCTAGGCCCATGACTATAAGAGTCATTCCAGCATATTCTTCTAGAATTCTTATAGTTTCCCACCTTAGGTTTAAGTCTGTTATCCACCGTGAGTTGATTTTTGTGAGAGTTGAAAGATGTCCATCAGTCTTCTACATGTGGCTATCCAATTTTCCCAGCATCATTTATTGAATAAGGAGTCTTTCCCCCAGTGTATGCTTTTATCTACTTTGTCAAAGATTAGATGGCTACATGAGGATGGTTTCACATCTCGGTTCTCAGTTCTGTTCCATTGGTCTATGTGTCTGTTTTTGTGCCAGTACCGTGCTGTTTTAGTTACTATAGCCTTGTAGTATAGCTTGAAGTCTGGTAAATTGATGGCTCCCAATTTATTCTTTTTGCTTAAGATTGCTTTTGCTATACAGGGTCTTCTCTGGCTTCATATGAAGTGTAGAATAATTTTTTCTACATCTGTGAAAAATGATGTCAGTATTTTAATAGGGATTGCATTGAATCTGTAGATCAATTTTGGGTATTATAGACATTTTGACAGTGTTGATTCTGCCGACCCATGAGCCTGGTATGATTTTCCATCTGCTTACATTCTCTGGTATTTTCTTCCTCAGTGTTTCATAGTTTTCCCTGTAGAGGTCTTTTACCTACTTACTTAAATGTATTCCTAGGTATTTTACTTTCTTTGTTGCTATCGTGAAGGGTATTGAGTCTTTGCTTTGGTTTTCAGTTTGACTGTTGTTGGTGTATAGGAATGCTACTGATTTCTGTACATTGATTTTGTAACCTGAGACTCTGGTGAATTCGTTTATCAATTCCAGTAGTCTCATGGCAGAATCTTGGGATTTTCTAGATACAAGATCATATCGTCAGCAAAGAGAGATAGTTTGACCTCTTCTGCCCCCATTTGGATGCCCATGATTTCCTTCTCTTCTCTGAGTGCTCTGGCTAGGACTTTCAGCAGTATGTTGAATAGAAGCGGTCATAAAGGGCAACCATGTCTGGTTCCAGTTCTAAGTGGGAATGCTGCTTTCATTTTTTCCCCATTCAGTATGATGTTGGCTGTGGGTTTGTCACATAAGGCTTATGTCATTTTTCAGTAAGTCCCATGTATTCCTATTTTGTTAAGCGGTCTTATCATAAAAGGGTGTTGAATTTGCTTTCTAGTCATAAGATCATTCATACTGGCAAGAAACCCTACAAATGTCAAGAATTGTGATAAATCCTTTAATTTGTGCTCAAATCTTTCCAAACATAAGATAATTGACACTAGAAAAAAAAAACTTACAAATGTGAAGAATGTGGCAAATCTTTTAGCTACTGTTCAAGCCTTACTAAACATAAAAGAATTCATACTGGAGAGAAATCCTACAAATGTGAAGAATGTGGCAACGACTTTAATTATTGTGGACACCTCATTTTACATAAGACAATTCATACTGGAGAGAAACCCTATGAATGGGAAGAATGTGGTAAAGCCTTTAGCCAGTACTCAAACCTTACTATACATGAGAGAATTCATACTGGAGAGAATCCTTTCAAATGTGAAGATTGTGGAAAAGCCTTTACGCAGTACTGCAACCTTACCATCCATGCTAGAGTTGATACTGGATGGAAACCCTACAAATGTGAAGAATGTGGCAAAGTCTTTTACAGTCACTCACATATCACTATACATAAAAGAATTTATACTAAAGAGAAACCTTACACATGTGAAACATGTGCAAAGCCTTTACCCAGTGCTCTGTACTATCCATGCTAGAGTCACTACTGGAGAGAACCCCTACAAATGTGAAGAATGTGGTAAAGTCTTCTGCAGTCACTCACATCTTACTGTACATAAAAGAATTCATACTGGAGAGAAACCTTACATATGTGAAAAATGTGGCAAAGCCTTTACCTAGTGCTCATGTCTTACTGTACATGAGAGAATTCATAATGGAGAGAACCCTTTCAAATGTGGAGAATGTGGCAAAGTCTTTAAAGATTCCTCAAACCTTTCTAATCATAAGAAAATTTATGTTGGAGAGAAACCATAAAAATGTAAAAAAAGGTGGCAAAGCCTTTACTAATGCTCTTACCTTACTATACATGAGAGAATTTATACCTGAGAAAAAGTCTAGAGATGTAAAGAATGTGGCAAATCCTTTAAAACTGCTCACACATTACTGTACATCACGGAGTTCATGCTGGATAAAGGCAACGTAAATGTAAAGACTGTGAAAATATCTTTCACAAAATAGAAGTCTTAGCGTGCATCAGAGTATTTATACTGAAAAAAAATACAACTAAAAAGAGTGCTGCAATACTTTCACTTGTATCACAGATCTTAATATACACAGGAGAATTTATACTGGGGGGAATCCCTCTAACAGTTTCTCAAACTTTATTGAATTTCAGAGAATTTGGATTGAAGATAAACTCTACAAATGTAATCAATGCAGAAAAGCATTTGTTCAAAAAAATACACCTTAGAAAACACTAGAGTTCATACTAAAAGACGTTTAACAGATGCAGTAAATGTGAAGAAAATTAATCAAAAATAAAGTGTAAATAAACACTAGAGGATTCACATTAGAAAGCAATAAGGCATTAACACTTCCAGACATTACTTTGAAGCAGAGTGCTGATTATAGGGAATAATCCAAAGTTAAAATAGTAGGAGTTTGATATTTGGGGAGAGCTGTAATTACATTCAAAACATACTTTTTTTGCATTGAAATAATTTTAGATTTTTTGAAAATTAAATGTTGATGTAATTCAACTCTCAAATTACTTGATTCTATGCCTTCATTCACCGTGTTTCTGTGAAAGCATCTGGTCAATTGTTCCTACGTCAAAGCTACAAAAATTCCGTCTAACTTTTACAGACATAATTTTTACACTCTTCCAAGGAAAATTAAAGACACTGAAATGTAATATGCATAAATAAAATCTAAATGGGGAGACTCTCTGTGATGGACTTATAATGGTGTAAGAGATGTGTGAGGTAGGTGTTCGGAGTAATATTCTTCTGCGTTATAGTAAGAGAAACATTTGGAATTTCAGAAATTGTTTTTACCAATGGTATATTAAAGTCATAAATGATTTTTAAATACTATGTGTGAACTTAATTTGTCTTAATACAAAAATCATTTTTAACGTGTTGCATATTGTGCATTGTATGTAGTGTTATCCTGCCACGAACATTAACGTATCCCACCCTATTCAAGATAGTAGTTTATAGATGATAAAAACATACTATTGGGTAACATAATATAATAGCATCTTTAGTGATCTTTATCCCAGTAGGCTTTAAACTCCAAATTATTCAAATAATATAATTTCCAGAGGTTACATTTTTTATTCTTTATGTTACTAAATGGCCATTACGATAGTTATAATGAAGATTACATAAAGAGTATAATTAAAAGCCATACATTTCTGAATCCTGAAGAATTAATTACTAAATTTCATTTTACATTTTCCTTTGAACATACAACCTCTCTCACCCACAAAAGTCATACATACATTTGTTTTTGATGTACATGAAGTTATATATAGAAGTATGTCAGTCTAAAGATAAACTTTAGTTGTAAGAGGATTATGGAGAAAGTAATTGTGTTCATGAGAGTGCGTACATGTTTTGAGAACAAAATATTTGAACAAAACAGATAATTTCAAATGTGTTAATAATTTCCTAGCAAATTAGAAACTTCAGAGTTTTTGAAAGCAAATATATTTTCTCTGCTTTGTATTCAATTCATTTCTCTAAAATCTTATGGTTCCTGGTTTAGGATATCCCCATGAAAGTCTTCTGTTTTTTTTTTTTTTTAATTTGTAATCTTTATTTGAATTTTTTCTTATTATTGGTTCTATCAATTTAGAAATATAATTTAAATTTTTTTTATTTCAGCATATTATGGGGTATAGATGTTTAGGTTACGTGTGTTGTCCTTGGTTCCCCCCTCCAAGTCCGTGTTCGAAATATGTCCATCCTTCAGGGGGTGCGCATTGCACTCCTTGTGTATACAAATACCTGTCCCCTCCTCCCTCCTAGCCCCTCCTCATGACGCCCTCCTCCTTCCCCAGCATCCAATAGATGTTGTTCTGATATGTGCATTTATGCGTTGATTAGTTAATACCAATTTGATGGTGAGCACAAATGGATCCCATTCTTCTGCTCTTGTGGTGCCCCACTTTGGCTAATGGGCTCAAGTTTAATCCAGGAAAGTGTAAGTGGTGCTAGATCACTGTCATTTCTTCTGATTGAGTAATATTCCATTGTAAACATATACCAAATTTTGATAATCCACTCATGGATTGATGGGCACTTGGGTTGTTTCCACATTCTTGCAATAGTGAATTGTGCTGCCATAAACATTCGGGTGCAGATGTCCTTATCGTAGAATGTTTTGTGCTCTTTTGGGTAGATGCCTAATAGTGCTATTGCTGGATCGAATGGTATTTCTATTTTTAGCTCTCTGAGGTATCTCCAAATTCTTTTCCACAGAGGCTGCACTAACTTACAGTCCCACCAGCAGTGTAGAAGTGTTCCTGTCTCTCCACAGACCCCCAAAGCAATTGCCGCAGCAACAAAAATAAATAAGTGGGATCTAATCAAATTAAAAAGCTTCTGCACTATCAAGGAAACTATCATTAGAGTGAATAGACAGCTCACAGAATGGGAAAAAATATTTGCTCTCTACACATCTGATAAAGGGCTGATAACCAGAATCTATCTAGAACTCAAAAAGTCTTCTGTTTTTAATTGCCTCTTACCTACCCATGCTAGATATAATAAATAATTTTCTTCTTACACTATTTCTTTCACACTTTACTTTTTTCCCTTTTTCTTTCTCACTCTTTCTTTTATTCTTTCTGTCTTTCTTTCACCCTTTATATGTTTCGTGCACTATTTCTTAATTTTGCCTTTTGCTTTCTTTCAGCCTTTCATGCTTTTTTTCTGTTTTGCTTTCTTCACATTTTTGCTTTCCTCTTTCTATATTTCTTTCTTTTGTTCTTTCTTTCTTTTTATCTATATTTTGCTCTTTGCTCTTCCTTTCTTTTGCTCTTTCTCTTGCTTTTTCTTTCCATCGCTCTTTCTTTTATCACTTTATCATTTGCTATTTCTGTTCTTTCCTTTACTCTTTGCGCTTTTCTTCTATTTCTTTCTGTCACTCTTTCACTTTATAATATTTCTTTATTTTACAATTTCTCTTTTGCTTGGTTTTTCACTCTTTCCTTTATTTGGTTTTTTTTTTTTTTTGCTCCAACACTCTTTCTTGTGGTCTTTCACTCCTTTGCACTTCCCCTCTACCTTTAGCTTTATTCTTCTTTCACTATTTTCCTTCTTTTGCTCATTCTTTCATTTTCTCCTTCCCTTTGTTTGATCTTCCTTTTGGTCTTTTTTCTTTTTTCTCTTTTACACTTTCTCTTGTTCTTTCTTCTTTTGCTATTTCCCTTTTTCACTCTTTGATTTTTCCCTTTCATTTGTTGTTTTCTTTCATTCTTTCATGTTTTTTCTCTTGCTCTTTTGTTCTTTTGTCTTTCTTTTGTTCATTCTTTTCTCTTTTAATTCTCTTTTACTCTTCTTTATTTTTGTCTTTCGCTCTCATTTCTTTTGCTCTTTCTTTTCCTGTTTTGCACTTCTTTTCTTTTTTCTTTTTTAGATTAAAGAAATGTATTAACAAAATGCAACATATGGACCTTGTTTGGATCATTATTTATACAATCAAATGTAACTAGACAGTTTTAAGACAATTGGTAAAATGTGAACATGGAATTGGAAATAGTTTCTATTGCTTTCCCTTTTGCTTCTTCGTTCTTCTGCTTTCTCATTTTTGCTCATTCTTTTGTTTTTTCTCTTTCACTCTTTTGCTCCTTTCACTTTTTTCTTTCTCTTGCTCTTTCTTTCATTTGATATTTCCTTATTCTGCCTTTTCTTTTTTCTTTCAATTTTTATTTCTTCTGTTCTTTTCATTTCTTTCTTTTGCTCCTTCAAGCAATCTTTCTTTTACTCTTACTTTTGCTTTTTCTTTCTTTTGCCTTTTCACTCCTTCATGTTTTCCTTCAGTCTTTATTTTTTTAAATCTCACTCTCTTTCCTTTGCTGTGTTTCTCTTTTATTTTGGACTTTTTTGCTTTTTTTGGTGTTTTGCTTTTTTTACTCTTTAAAATTTTCCTTTTGTGTTTGTTGCTCACTCCTTATGCTTTCTTCAGAATTTTTTGCACCTTCTTTCCTTCTTCCACTTTCTTTTCTCTTTCACTCTTTCACTTTCTTTTCCTGTTCTTTCTCTTTTACTTTTCTTCCTTTGCTTTCCTCTTTTTCTTTTACTTTTCATTTCACTCTTTGTTTTTTATTCCAGGGTTTTGTGAGGGTACAAACATTGTAGTTACACTTTATGTCTTTGCCTCACCCAAAGGCATGCCCTTCCTCATTTCACTCTTTATGTCACTATTTCCTTTGCTCTTTTTTCTTCATTTTACTTTTTTGCCCTTTTGCTGTTTTTCACATTCACTATTTCTATCACTCAGTTTTTGTTCGTTGGCTCTTTTCCTCGTCTTCACTTTTTGTTTCTTTATTTCTTTGTTTTACTCTTCCTTCTTGTTGCTTTTTTCCCTTTATTTCACTTTCACTCTTTCATTTTTCTGTTATTTCACCATTTTTCACTCTTGATCTTTTACTTTCTCTTTCATTATTTCTTTCACACTTTCTTTTTATTCTTTAGTTCTTTCTTTTACTTATTTCTTTCTTTCACTTTGTTGTTTCTTTTTTTGATCTTTTATTTTTTTTCTTTTGCTCTTTCACTCTTTCTGCACTTTATTTTGCTGTTTCTTATTTTCACTCTTTTTCTTTCTTTCTTTCTTTCTTTCTTTCTTTCTTTCTTTCTTTCTTTCTTTCTTTCAATCTTCCACTTTCTTTTACTTTTTTCCCCTCTTTTGCTTTTTGCTTTGTTAAGTCTTCATTTTGCTCACTCTTTTGCTCTTTCTTTTCCTCTTTTATGTTTCTTTTGCGAATTTTAGTCTCTTTTTTCTCTGGCTCATTTGCTCTTTTTTTATTTTTTTTTTCTCTTTTGCTTTTTTCCCCATCTTTTGGTTTTGCAGTCTTTGTTTCCTTAACTCTTTATTTTTGCTTGCTCTCTTATTCCCTTTATATCTTCCTTTCACTCTTCGGTTCTTGCACTTTTTTCTCCCTTTCATTATTTCTTCCATTTGCTCATTTTACTTTCTTACTTTCCTTCTTTCTTTGGCACTTTCTTTCACTTTTTATTTTTTTGCTCTTTCACTCTGTCTTTATTTTGCATTATTAATGATAATGTTTCTGCCCCCTTAGCTCTGACCCAGGGTGTCCAAGTTGGGAGGGTGTTGGCCTTTTCATTTCAGCCTTTTTGGGTAAACTTTACTTTTGTTCTATCCCTTCACTCTGTCTCTCACCCACCTTGTCTAGTAGGAGCTATCCTAACTCCCTAAAGACTGCTACAAATGTCTCTGCTTGGAATGTGCAGGGTAGATGTGCCACAGGGTGAAAAAACCTTTCCACTCTTCATTCCTAAAACACTAGAAGATGCATTTTGTGTCCCAGGCTCTGGGCATGTAACAGTAGGATCAAAAGAAGGTCTTAGTACTTCTGTGATCTGGTTTATGTGGCTATATTGACATTTATAATCTTATTTTTAGAACCTCATCTATGTTTTTATCTTTGAGTATTTCCATTAAATTTTTTCTACCTTAGAAAGTTTAAAATGCTCTTTGCTTTGGTAAAAAAGGGTGAATTTGACTACTTGATGATGGAAGACCTTCTAAATCTCAAATTTAATAATACACTCCCCTAAAGGGCTTTGGCTCCTGGGACAAGCTTCCCATCATTCTGAGGCTTATTTGGTTGTTCTAAGAAGACAAAGGATGTTTCACATTCGTATCTCTATTCTCAGCTCAAAGTACACAGGTTGACCTAATTTCTGAAATCAATTATTTTTCTAAACTTTCTGGTCAATAAAATTTTCAGTTTCAATAATAATTTTGAATCTTGGACATTAGTAGCTTTTTCTAAGTTCAAAGCACAGAATATAAATATGAATGTACTCAAGTTCCCCCCTCCTCTGGCATAGTGAGTATTCAGCTTCCATTGTTGATGTATCTGATCCTAACACAAATTAGGCAATAATCATAGGAATTCTTGTATGATGAATTTAAAGTAGTGCTTACCAAGAGATGCAACTGAATTAGAAATGGCACCATAGACTGTGGACCTAACCTTCACTGGTCCCTAATGAATTTTCATGTACCTATTTCATGCAACAGGTGTGAGGATCAAATATATGCAGAAAAGTCCCTGATCTGTAGAAGACCACTAATAAATGGATGCAAGATCCCCTCTTCAGCACCAGGGACCGTTTCCATGGTCACAGTAGGAGGAGATGTCCCCTCTAGTCTATGAAACTCTAACACAAGAAACAGGCCCCAAAGAGCCTCCCTCACTGTTAGAGTGCAGTAGTGTTGATGCTCTGGGCTGCCTCCAGTGGGGTCTTGGATCCCAGGCCCCTCCTAGTCTTTTCTCTCTTCACTCACCTCTGTTCCAGGGCTGGCTTGGAAAAGGTTTATGTTCGTGTTGCCAATGCCTGTCCCATGACTAAAAGGATAGCTGCCTCTGGACCTCCATGCAAAGCATTCCTTAGGACTGAGGGTATTGGCTTTGTGGCTTCCTCAACCTAGTCTTTATCACTACCTCTGAAGCCTATTTCTAAATGTCTGCAAAAACCCAACCCCTTCATAAGAACAGGAACACTGTCACTTCAAATCAGGGACTGACAGCTTTTTTTTGGCTTCCACTGAATTCAACAAACTGGGGTTAGGGTTTGAGTATGGCACTGGGACACAGAATAAGGATAGAGTCTTACTGTGCTGTCACAGATGGGGATGGGGGGTTCAATGACTGCAATCTTGAATTACACAATAGGGTAGATTATTTAGAGGGCAGATTAGCTAGATCTCTTGGCCTTCCACTTTGTGGCCGTTTTACTGCTCATTAATATGTCCCTCACACATGGAGAAGGAAAAGAGACAATGAGTCAATCTGACATATCACTTCCCCCACACTGGAGCATCTGGTGGGGCCCAAGAGAACTGCAAACAGAGCAACTCTCTCTTTCTGGGTTATGACTCTTTTCTCTATTGAATGCAAAATTTGCTGGTAAATATAGAGTTAAAGAATTTGCTTTATAGAACATCCGGCTCATTGATGCTATTTACAAATGCTATAAATCAAAGTGCTACCTTTTCCAGGTTATTGAGATTTTAAAAGAAACCAATAAATGGTATGACTCATAAATTCAGATATCATTATTTGTTAAACTTAGTGAATTATCCAGAGACATTTTCCCAAAAGTTTGTATCAGTTAGACTTGATTAACTATGCCAGGGCTCTAAGATTTAAAAACAAAATGTCTACAACTAGTATTCACAATGACTTGACTTATTAAGAAGAGCCATTAAAATCCCCCCATTTGATAATTTTATGTTATAAAAAGGAATCCTATTAAGTAACTATAAAAATAATTATACATCAAAAGTTATAAAATCTGTATTGATTTTGTATCCTGAGACTTTGCTGAATTCATTTATCAGTTCTAGGAGTCTCTTAGATGAGTCCTTGGGGTTTTCTAGATATAACATCATATCATCAGCAAAGAGCAAGAGTTTGATCTCATCTGTCTCCATTTGGACACGCTTAATA
>NW_012155051.1:19758-27058 GCF_000956105.1 Propithecus coquereli | reverse complement strand
AAAAAAAAAGCTGGAACACCACCAGTAAAAAACTGTTCTTCATAGTTAAAAATAAAAAAAGTTATAAAATCTACTTTTTACTGAATTGTATTTGTCCCTTAAATGGGGATCACCCTGAATGAGGCTACTGAGATTTAGGAAAAATATTTATAATAAAAGCAATAACCTCATGCAGTTTACCTAATATTCCTTAATTAGGGCTAAGAGAAAGGAAATAGCAAAGAAAATTGCAGAAAGTTACCTTTCTTTTTTAAAGGAAAAGGTATAGGTTTAACTTTCACTACGACTTATTTAAAGAGGGGAGATAAAAATTCACGTGCATAAAAGTAGAAGTTTTAAAGGCTAACTATTGAACATGACAGTTCTGTGAGACAACACCGTAAGATGGATCAGCTATAACAGCGAATTTGTTTAACTACTGAAAAGCAGCTGCTCTCTCAAATATATGATCTCTCTAAATGATATAAAATGTTGTGATTCCTTAATTAAATACAAAATGTTCCCACTTAGAAACTCACACCCTACGTGGAGGATGTACTCAGAAGTGTGACACTGTGATGATAGGCAGAGAGAGTGAGAGTCCAGGTTCATCTGCTCAGTGTGGAAGATACTTACCACTGTGGGATTGTACATCATGTCCCAGCATCAAATGGGTCAGTCAGACCACACATCTAACTGCTGCAGGTAACACACAGGGTAGTAGTAAATCAAAATTGAAATATTTATGGTAACTTCTTGCCTTGAACCAGAACCAGTTAAAAAACATTTTGAAAATGTGTTTTCTAATATCCTTTCTAAAATATTCATATGAGGCCAAGCATGGTGGCTAATGCCTCTAATCCCAGCACTCTGGGAGGCTGAAGACGGAGGATTGCTTGAGACCAGACATTCAAGACAAGCCTGACCAACATACCGAGACACTTTCTCTACCAAAAACAAAGTTAGCTAGGCCTGGTTACATACACCTGTATTACCAGATACTTGGGAGGCTGAGGCATGAGGATTGCTTGAACCCAGGAGTTTGAAGTTGCAATGAGCTATGATGATGCCATTGCATTCTGGCCCAGGCAACAGAGCAAGATCCTATCTCAAAAAAATTTTTTTATGTGGATCAACTTTATTGAAAGTTAATGCACAGAGATAATGCGGCAAAAAGAAATTTTCCCAATATCAAACTCTTGGTGATACTTTTTAATTCATCATAAAAAAAAGAATTCACTAATAGTAGTAGCTACTTATTTTTGCTGAGTGTTCTCTGCTTTTCCGTATGTTTCACAATGTTTTCTTCCAAAAATGATCCTTCCACTTTTGTTCATGTACCTCTGGGCTTTGTTCTCAGAGTCAGCTTTTTCCTCAAAGGGCAAGTATTTCTCCTCAGTGTTTGGCACCCAAAAGGGGTCACTGGGAATGATCTTGTGAAACAAGGTGACAGAATATGGTAGGTTAGTCAAATATATTTCAACTTCAAACCTCCTCTACTAAACTCCCCAATTTGTACAGTCTTAGCTAATGAAAAATTGAGGCAATGAACAGTAAAGCTTGCTAGGAATGGCAATAAGCAAATCTGAGGAATCACTGGAGGTGTGACCAAATGGAAGTTGGTTCAACAAAACTTGTAACATGTATTATTCTTTGCCCATAAAGTCATTTCATAAGACTAAGGAAGAAAGAAAAGTATTAATTTTTATTACAATTTTAAAAGCTCTCCTTTTCACTAAGATATATCTGAGTGTTAGTGTCTTTCCATCAATTTTGCTTTTTTTCTCCAACAAAGACAAACACATGTAAGCATATTGTTGATTATTCTGAGATTTTGCTCTAAAATTCAAATGGAGTGCTCAGGCAAGCTGGACCATAGGCAGACATGAGCAGCCTCCTTTCCTCTTTTCTCTGGCCCACGCCTATTTACTACTTTTATGCAGAGGAAACACAAGTCCTGTGGAAGGCTTACTGAGGATAGTTTTTCTCTGAGGCCACTCTGAAAGGAAGAGAGAAAGGCAGAGCTTACATATGGTAAAGAAGCTCAGAAAAAGTGAATCTGAAAGCAAGACTGGGTAGAGGGGCTCATCCCCTCTGGGATGGCCAGCAGCCAACTCATGATGTCCAAGGAACTGGTGAACTTGGACATGAACCTTCCTTAGCTCCCATCCAAGGGACTGACTTGCAGGACAGGACAGCGACTTGTGCACATGCCAAACTGTCCCTTTCAATGATGGGAGGAACACCACTCCTGGAGGTTTCCTTCAGGTAGAGAGGGCTCTGTGAGCTAAACATTTCCTGGAATTTCTGCCTCTTCACCCATGATTCCCTATGGGAATCCTATTGGTAAAAGTGAGAAGAGAAAACAGACGTGGCCTGTTCTTTTTCCTTTTTACTGGAAACAAGCTGTCCACAGGAAGCACGCAATCTGCCATGCTGTTTACAGAAGTTGACCTTGCCCCTTCAGTGGGAACCCTGTCTGGTCTAGCCTGTTTAACTCTAGACTTCGGTGTTAGGATATCCACTTGCCTATAGATATAGAACACAGTCTCCAAAATCAGCTTTATTTGTAATAAAGACGAAAGCTTTTATGTGTTTTATTCTTTCATTTTTTCTTATTCTTTTTGATTTTTAATTTATTTGGATAAAAGATTATTTATTAGGTGGGCACATATCCCAACACTTTTCAATTCAAACTATAAAATGAATATATACATACATATGTATATTTTTAAAATAGTCACTCTTCAACAGAAAAAGGGAGATTCCTGTGGAGCAGGAAGGGAGAGAGGGGAGCCCAAAGTAGTAAATGGTAGTGAAAGACCCATCCACAGCCCACAGGGAGTCAAGACAGATGTAAGGCAGGAGGGCCAGCTTCCTAATGCTCACTTAGGAAGAGCCAGAAGTCACATACCCCAAGCATGCGGGAGCCAGAGCCACACACTCTTCTCTGCAGACAGAACATCCATGTCTGCCCAGGTCTGTGGCTAGAAATTAATTCCAGACCACGAAGCAGAAGCAGTCATCTCTGGAGACTAGACTTGGCCTGTGCTAAATCTTGCCCTGCACCACCTACACTGAGCTGAATCACTGCAAAGGATGCAGCTAGAATTATGACACTCGGCAGGGCAGAAGAGGTGGTGACTCTGCAATGCCTAACAGGGAGGTCACCCCACAACAGAGTATGTGGAGGAGAAAACTCCCACCTGAGATGGCCTTGCAAATAAGGATTATGGAACACAACGCACAAAAAGAAAGCCAGCACCATGAAAGACAGCCACCAGACTCAACAAAAGGGAGAAGTTGTAATCAAGTCAGGAGAGGTAATAGAGTAGTCTGGAAAACCTTATTGATAGCATGTTTAAAAATCCTCAAAAAATAAAGGAGATAGCATCCATTAAACATTAGGCAGTTGTAGAAAAGAAAGAATTATAAATCCTAGACAAAATTTAGACACAAAAATGAAAATCAAAGAAATAGGTAGATTAAATAGCAGATGGCCGAAGAGAGTTTAAGTGAAGGAAAACACAGACTTGAGATCCAAAATATATAAAGAACTCTTATAACTCAATAAAAAGACAAAGAATCCTATAAAAAATTAGCAAAGACATTTCTCCAAAGAAGATATACAAACGGCCAACAAGCAAATGAAAAGATTCTCAACATAATTAGTCATTGGGGAAATGCAAATCAAACTATTATGAGGTACTACTTCACACCCACTAGGATGGCTGTAATAAAAACAATTTAAAAATAGGAAAAGGAAATACTGATAAAGATGTGAAGAAATTGGAAGTCTCATACATTCCTGGTGGGAATGTAAAATGGTACAGTCACTGTGGAAAATAGTTTGGCAGTGCCTCCAAAAGTTACAAGAAAATTACCACTTGACCCCACAGTTCCACTCCTAGGTATACACACAAAGGAACTGAAAACAGGTACTCAAAGAAATATTTGCACATACAAGTCCACAGCAGCTTTATCCACAATAGCCAAAAGGTGGGAAAACGCAAATGTCCATCAGTGGCTGAAGGGATAAGCAAAATACAGCATGTCCATAGAATGGACATTTTACAGTCACAAAAACAAATGAAGTACTGATACATGCTATGATGGAGATGTACCTCCAAAACATTGTGCAAGGTGAAGCCAGACACAAAGGCCATGTGTTATGTAATTGATTTCATGCATATGAAATGCTAGAATAGACAAATCCATCGCAATAGAAGGCAGATTGGTGGTTACAAGGGGTTGGGGGTGGGGAGAAATGCTGAGCAGCTGTTAAATGGATAAGACATTTTAGAGTGATGGAAATGTTTTGGAAATGGTGGTTATGCAATGTTGTGAATGTGTCAAATGCAATAGAATTGTTTATTTTAAAATGGTTAATTTTATGGTATATGAATTTCACCTGAATATATAACTTTTTAAAAAGAGAGACTCATAGAAATTTCCCAGGATGCAACACAGAGAGACAAAGATAAAAGAAAGTATGAAAGGAGAGTCAACAGCCATAAAATACATTCGGGATTTATTTCACAGGAGTTCTAAAATCAGAGAACAGGACTTTAGTCCTCAGAAAGTCTTTACTGAGTCCTGAGCAAGGCAATGAAATAACCCAGCCCCTGCAACGGTGGGAACACGCTGGAAAAGCGTGAGCACCTGCTCCTCCTGATGCTCCTTCCTGACACTCTGGACCCTGCAGAGCAGGAGGCGGGAGCCGCAGCTGTGCTCCTTGCTCTTGAACAAAGGTTGGAAATGAAACAGCTGCTGGTATCGCGGTGCTGAGGCAGAGAGAATCGGAGAGAAAAGCCAGATCTTCCACAGAGCAACATGACTCAGACCAGTGACAGGCTTTTCATCAGCAACAACGATGCCAGAACACAAAGAAGTGCTTCAAAGTGCTGAGGAACCTATGTGTGAGCCTAAAAGTCTTTGTCTAGCTAAATAAACCATTATCGGTGAATCAAAAAAAAAAGCTTTTGTTGAACACGTTCTAAAAACATGCTACTTCTCACAGATTCTCAACAAAAGAACTGAGAACTATCCTTTTAGCAGAAAGAAACTAATCACTGGAGGAAGAGCAGATCGTAAGTGAGAGCGGTCAGTAATGCACAGAGGTGCTACCAGCAGCAATAACGAAAGTTCTGGGGGTGACAGCAAGTCTATAGGAGAAATGTCTTGAAGTGAGAGCCCAGCTGGAGGCTGGGGGAAAGGTCCAGTCTTTGGAGTAAGCAGAGTGACAGACAAGGGTGACAGGATGAAATTCAGACTGAGAAACTGCAGCCAGCATGAGAGAAGGGAGGAAGCCCAATCCCACAGACTTAGTAATCTGAGGGACTTCTTCTGGGTTCCGGGCCACAGGGAGCAGACTGCAGTTTTGTGAGCACATAGGTCTCCAGCGACTCGATTCTGACTTTCCAGCCTCTGGGCTGCGGACAGCAAGGCTCATTGCAGACCCCTTACTGGCAGAGAATGTCGCCATGAGAGCAGCCAGGCTGAGCCAGTGCGGGCTCAGGGTCTGGGCCTGGGCAGGAGGAGGGAAGGTGGCTCCCACTCAAAGAAGCCTGACTGGACTGGGTGGGCAGCTGCAATTCGGGGACCCCAAAGCCAGCGACTGTGGGGACTTGTTGCCTGGGCGTCCGCCTGAGTCATAGCCGATGCCTCTGCAGCAGAGCTGGTCGCGCCCTGCGAGGAGAGGCACGCAGCCACTTTTTCTCCCAAATCTGCGGAGTCTGTCGCAGCCGCAGACTCAAGCCCCAACTCCAAAAGAGTGGAAAAGAGAGAAAGAGCAATATTGCTGCAGAGTTTCCAGGTGGTCTCCGGAGGCCCTGTTCCACTCAGTCGCTGGCGCTGTCCGCAAAATGACGGGGAACTGAGAGTGGACTGAGACAGACTGTTTATAGAACTGTGATCCGGGACACATAAGTCCCCCTCTGCCAGGCAACTCGACTTCCGCCCCAACACACCGCGCTAAAAGGCCGGCTTCTGCCACTAGGCGGAGTAAAGGGGCCATTTTTTTCTTTCTTTTTTTTTTCTCTTTTAAATTTTTTTGTATAGTAGTGATCTGAGATGACATAACTAGCCCTTCCGCCAGGCGACTCGAAACCTACCAACACATCGTGCCAAAGGACCTGCCTCTGCCTCCAGGCGGAGTAAAGGGGTCGTTTTTTGTGTGGGTTTTTTTTTTCTTTTCCTCTTCTTTTCCTTTTTTTTTTTCTTTTTCTTTTTCTTCTTTCTTCTTTTTCTTTTCTTTTTTCTTTTTCTCTTTTTTCTTTTTCTTTTCGTTTCCTCTTCCTTTTTTTCCTTTTTTTCTCTCTCTTTTCCCTTCTCTAAATACATATTTCTCTTAATTCTTGCTCTTTATCATTTTTTGTATATATAAAAACATATATATATATACACATTTTTCTTCTTTCCTTCTCTTTCCCTTTTTCCTCCTCTTTGCTCTCTTTCTGCGAGTGTGTATGTGTGTGGGTGCGTGTCTGTAACCCACGACTGCAGGAGCCCGATGGTTGAATCTCCACAGCGGGGCTGTTTTGCACCAAGAAGACAGCGTGCACCCTTGAGAGTGTCTAGTGACCAAGGAGGCCCCTCTTCAAGCTGATACACACACTCACCTCTCTGCTGAGACTTGGTGGCCGGAGCTGCCGGCCAAATGGACAGATTCCTCTGCAGGAAGGGCCGAGTAGAGAGTGAAGGAGGCTGTTTTCCCAGAGGGGTCCTGTAGCCTCATAATCGTGGTGACTTGGCGATCAGCACGTCCTGCCAAGAAATTAGTTCCCCACCCTTTGCAGTGCAGAGGAACAAGCAAAGGTGTTCTCTGGACTGTGACCCTGGGGGGAGGTGGATGACTCCTGCTTTCTTACGTGTGTTTCAGTACAAACTGTACCCACTGCTTTCTTTCCCAAAGTTGTGCTAGCTTGTAAATTGGGCAAAGTCTAGCTGCTTTCTCTGAGAGAATACATGCATTTGTATCTGAACCAGCTTTGGGTGAAAAGGTTTCATACTTATAATGAAAAGACTCCTGCTTTCTTACGTGTGTTTCAGCACAAACTGTACCCACTGCTTTCTTTCCGAAAATTGTGCTAGCCGGTGAATTGGGCAAAGTCTAGCTGCTTTCTCTGAGACAATACATGCATGTGTATCTGATTCTCCATTAGGAACAAAGGTTTCATACTTATAATGAAAAGACTCCTGCTTTCTTACGTGAGTTTTAGTACAAACTGTACCCACTGCTTTCTTTCCCAAAGTTGTGCTATCCTGTAAATTGGGCAAAGTCTAGCTGCTTTCTCTGAGAGATTACATGCATTTTTATCTG
>NW_012155051.1:17803-18553 GCF_000956105.1 Propithecus coquereli | reverse complement strand
TACAGCTTAAAGTCAGGTAAACTGATACCTCCCAGTTTGTTCTTTTTACTTAGGATTGCTTTGGCTATACGAGGTCTTTTCTGGTTCCATACAAAACATAGAATTATTTTTTCCAGATCTGTGAAGAATGATAATGGGATTTTGATAGGGGTTGCATTAATTGTGTAGATCACTTTAGGTAGTATGGACATTTTAACAATATTCATTCTACCAATCCACGAGCAAGGTAGGTTTTTCCATCTGTTTACATCTTCTACAATTTCTTTTTTTAGTGTTTTGTAGTTCTCCCAGTATAAGTCTCTTACATCTTTCGTTAAATATATTCCTAGATATTTAATTTTCTTTGAGGCTATTGTAAAAGGAATTGCGTTTTTGATTTGATCTTCTGCTTGACTGTTGTTGGCATATATGAATGCCTCAGATTTGTGTGTATTGATTTTGCAGCCTGAGACTTTCCTGAATTCTTTTATCAGTTCTAGCAGTCTCTTAGATGAGTCTTTGGGGTTTTATAGATACAATATCATATCGTCGGCAAAGAGCGAGAGTTTGATGTCGTCTGTCCTCCTTTGGACACCCTTAATATCCCTCTCTTGTCTAATTGCTGTGGCGAGGATTTCGAGCACTATGTTGAATAGAAGTGGAGATCAGGGCAGCCTTGTCTGGTTCTGGTTCTAAGAGGGAATGGTTTCAATTTTTCCCCATTCAATATGATATTGGCAGTGGGTTTGTCATAGATGGACTTGATAATTT
>NW_012155051.1:14561-16891 GCF_000956105.1 Propithecus coquereli | reverse complement strand
TAATGAAAAGACTCCTGCTTTCTTACGTGTGTTACAGTACAAACTGAACCTACTGATTTCTTTCCCAAAGTTGTGCTATCCTGTACATTTGGCAAAGTCTAGCTGCTCTTTCTGAGAGAATACATGCATTTGTATCTGAACCCGCTTTGGGCGAAAAGGTTTGATATTCATAATGAAAAGACTCCTGCTTTCTTACGTGTGTTTTAGTACAACCTGTACCCACTGCTTTCTTTCCCAAAGATGTGCTAGGGTATAAATTGGGCAAAGTCTAGCTGCTTTCTCTGAGAGAATACATGCATTTGTATCTGATTCTGCATTGGGAATAAAGATTTCATAATTATAATTAAAAGACTCCTGCTCCCTTACTTGTGTTTTAGTACGAACTGTACTCACTGCTCCCTTTCCCAAAGTTGTACTGTCCTTTAAATTCGGCAAAGTCTGGCTTCTTTCTCTGACAGAATACATCCATTTCCATCGGTAACCGCTGTGGGCAAAAAGGTTTCATACTTTTAATAAAAGACTCTTGCTGCCTTCGGTGTGTTTTAGCACAAACTGTACAAACTGCTTTCTTTCCCAAAGTTGTGCTAGCCCGTAATTGGGCAAAGTGTAGTTGCTTTCACTGAGAGAATACATGCATTTCTATGTGTATCTGCAGTTTGAATAAGGTTTCATATTTATAATGAAAGGACTTCTGCTTACTTACCTGTGTTGCAGTACAAACTGTGCCCACTGCTATGTTTCCCAACCTTGTGCTAGCCTGTAACTTGGGCAAAGTCTAACTGCTTTTTCTGAGAGAATACATGCATTTATATCTGAACTCTCCTTGGACGAAAAGGTTTCATACTTTTAATGAAAAGACTCCTGCTGTCTTACGTGAGGTTGAGTACAAACTGTACCCACTGCTTTCTTTCTCAAAGTTGTGCTAGCCTGTAAAATGGGCAAAGTCTAGATGCTTTCTCTGAGAGAATGCACGCATTTGTACCTCATTCTGCTTTGGGAATAAAGGTTTCATACTTATAATGAAAAGACTCCTGCTTTCTTAGGTGTATTTCAGTACAAAGTGTACCCATGGCTTTCTTTCCCAAAGTTTTGCTGTCCTGTAAATTGGGCAAAGTCTAGCTGCTTTCTCTTAGAAAATACACGCATTTCTATCTGATTCTGCTTTGGGAATAATAGTTTCATAGTTATAATGAAAAGACTCCTGCTTTCTTATGTGTGTTTTAGTACAAACTTTATCCACTGCTTTCTTTCCCAAAGTTGTGCTATCGTTCAAATTGGGCAAAGTCTTGCCGCTTTCTCTGAGAGAACACTTGTATGTTTATGTGTATCTGCAATAGGAATAAAGGTTTCATACTTATAATGAAAGGACTACTGATTTCTTACGTGTGTATCAGTACAAACTGTACCCACTGCTTGCTTTCCCACAGTTGTGCTAGCCCATAAATTGGGCAAAGTCTAGCTGGTTACACTGAGAGTACACGCATTTTTAACCAATTCTGCATTAGGAATAAAGGTTTCATACTAATAATGAAATACTCCTTCTTTCTTATGTGTGTTTCAGTACCAACAGTACCCAGTGCTATCTTTCCCGAGGTTGCCCTAGGCTGTAAAATGGGCAAAGTCAATATACTTTCTCTGAGAGAATACATGCATTTTATGTGTATCTGCCTTAGGAATAAAGGTTTCATACTTACAATGAAAAGACTCCTGCTTTCTTACGTGTGTTTCAGTACAAACTGAACCCACTGATTTCTGTCCCAAAGTTGTGCTATGTTGTACATTTGGCAAAGTCTAGCTGCTTTTTCTGAGAGAATACATGCATTTGTTTCTGCACCCGCTTTGGGCGAAAAGGTTTGATATTTATAATGAAAAGACTCCTGCTTTCTTACGTGTGTTTTAGTACAACCTGTACCCACTGCTTTCTTTCCCAAAGTTTTGCTATCTTGTAAATTGGGCAAAGTCTAGCTGCTTTCTCTAAGAGAATACATGCATTTGTATCTGATTCTGCATTGGAAATAAAAATTTCATAATTATAATGAAAAGACTCCTGCTCTCTTACATGTGTTTTGGTATGAACTGTACTCACTGCTCCCTTTCCTAAAGTTGTACTGTCCTTTAAATTCGGCTAAGTCTGGCTGCTTTCTCTGACAGAATACATGCATTTCTTTCAGAGACCGCTGTGGGCAAAAAGGATTCATACTTTTAATATAAGGACTCCTGCTGTCTTAGGTGTGTTTTAGTACAAACTATACAAACTGCTTTCTTTCCCAAAGTTGTGCTAGCCCGTAAATTGCTTAAAGTCTAGTTGCTTTCTCTGAGAGAATACATGC
>NW_012155051.1:13750-14055 GCF_000956105.1 Propithecus coquereli | reverse complement strand
TGCGCATTGCACTCCTTGTGTATACAAATACCCGTCCCCTCCTCCCTCCTCCCCCCTCCTCCCGCCGCCCTTTCCGTGGTACAGATGATTAGGTTTGGTGAGTTGCCCTTGGTTCCCCCCCCCACCGAAGTCCGTGTTTCAAATATGTCCATCCTTCGGGAGGTGCGCATTGCCCTCCTTGTGTACACAAATACCCCTCCCCATTTCCCTCTTACCCCTCCTCCCACCGCCCTCCCCCTTCCCCAGCATCCAATAGATGTTGTTCTGATATGTGTATTTATGTGTTGATTAGTTAATACCAATTT
>NW_012155051.1:8178-9849 GCF_000956105.1 Propithecus coquereli | reverse complement strand
AAAAAGTTTCATACTTATAATGAAAAGACTCCTGATTCTTTAGTCAGTTTTAGTACAAACAGTGCCCACTGCTTTCTTTCCCAAAGTTGTGCTAGCCTGTAAATTGGGCAAAGTCTTCCTTCTTTTTCTGAGAGAATACATGCATTTAATCTGAACCCGCTTTCGGCGAAAAGGTTTCATACTTATAATGAAAAGACTCCTGCTGTCTTAGGTGAGGTTTAGTACAAAGTGTACCCAGTGCTTTCTTTCTCAAAGTTGTGCTAGCCTGTTAAAAGGGCAAAGTATAGATGCTTTCTCTGAGAGAATACTTGCATTTTTATGTGTATCTGCATTGGAATAAATGTTTCATATTTATAATGAAATGACTCCTGCTTTATTACGTGTGTTTTAGTACAAACTGTATCCACTGCTTTTCTTCCCAGAGTTGTGCTATCGTGCAAATTGGGCAAAGTCTTGCTGCTTTCTCTGAGAGAACTCTTGCATTTTTATCTGTATCTGCATTAGGAATAAAGGTTTCATACTTATAATGAAAAGACTCCTGCTGTCTTACGTCAGGTTGAGTATAAACTGTACCCAGTGCTTTCTTTCTAAAAGTTCCATGTATTGACGGTCCATGGATTGACGGGCACTTGGGTTGTTTCCACATTCTTGCAATAGTGAATTGTGCTGCCATAAACATTCGGGCACAGACATCCTTATCGTAGAATGTTTTGTGCTCTTTTGGTAGATCCCCAATAGTTCTATGGCTGGATCGAATGGTATTTCTACTTTCAGTTGTCTGACGTATCTCCAAATTCTTTTCCACAGAGCTTACACAAATTTGCAGTCCCACCAGCAGTGTAAAAGTGTTCCTGTCTCTCCACATCCTCTGCTTTCTTTCCCCCTGCTTTCTTTCCCAACGTTGTGCTCTCCTGTAAATTGGGCAAAGTCTAGCTGCTTTCTCTGAGAGAATACACGCATTTGTATCCTATTCTGCATTAGGAATAAAGGTTTCATAATTTTAATGAAAAGACTGCTGCATTCTTAAATGAGTTTTTTAGTACACTGTGCTTTGTTGTGCTATCCTGTAAATTGGGCAAAGTCTATCTGCTTTCTCTGAGAGAATACACGCGTCTGTATCCTATTCTGCATTGGGAATAAAGGTTTCATACTTATAATGAAAAGACTCCTGCTGTCTTACGTGAGGTTGAGTACAAACTGTACCCAGTGCTGTCTTTCTCAAAGTTGTGCTAGCCTGTAAAATGCGCAAAGTCTAGATGCTTTCCCTTAGAGAACACATGCATTTGTAAGTGTATCTGCATTAGGAATAAAGGTTTCATACTTTTAATGAAAGGACTCGTTTTTTCTTACGTGTGTTTCAGTACAAAGTGTACCCACTGCTTTCTTTCCCACAGTTGTGGTAGCCTGTAAATTGGGCAAAGTCTAGCTGCTTA
Organism: Propithecus coquereli; assembly: GCF_000956105.1. Lineage (NCBI taxonomy): Eukaryota > Metazoa > Chordata > Mammalia > Primates > Indriidae > Propithecus > Propithecus coquereli. The sequence goes on along the minus strand of NW_012155051.1, from coordinate 8,416 downwards.
CTCTAAGACAATACACGCATTTTTATCTGAGTATGCGTTAGGAATAAAGGTTTCATACTAATAATGAAATACTCCTGCTTTCTTACCTGTGTTTCAGTACAAACAGTACCCAGTGCTTTCTTTCCTGAAGTTGAGCTAGGCTGTAAAATGGGCAAAGTCAAGATGCTTTCTCTGAGAGAATATATGCATTTGTATCTGATTCTGCATTGGGAATAAAGATTTCATAATTATAATGAAA
>NW_012155051.1:7903-8128 GCF_000956105.1 Propithecus coquereli | reverse complement strand
ACCCTGACCCTTACCCTGACCCTGACCCTAAACCTGCCCCTAACCCTAACCCTAACCCTAACCCCTAACCATAACCCTAACCCTAACCCTCACCCTAACCCTACCCCTAACCAATAACCCTAACCTTAACCCTAACCCCAACCTCTAACCCTAACCCTAACCCTAACCTCAACCCCAACCCCAACCCCAACCCCAACCCAAACCCTAACCCTAACCCTAACCCTA
>NW_012155051.1:269-1856 GCF_000956105.1 Propithecus coquereli | reverse complement strand
CCTGTAAATTGGGCAATGTCTAGCTGCTTTCTCGGAGAGAATACATGCATTTGTATCTGAACCCGCTTTGGGCGAAAAGGTTTCATACTATAATGAAAAGACTCCTGCTTTCTTACGTGTGTTTTAGTACAAACTGTACCCACTGCTTTCTTTCCCAAAGGTGTGCTATCTTGTAAATTGGGCAAAGTCTAGCTGCTTTCTGTGAGATAATACATGCATTTGTATCTGTACCTGCTTTGGGCATAAAGCTTTCATAGTTATAATGAAGACTCCTGCTTTCTTACCTGTGTTTTATCCAAACTATACCCACTGCATTTTTTGCCAAAGTTGTGCAACCATGTAAATTCAGCAAGGTCTTGCTGCTTTGCCCTAGAGAACACATGCTCTTGTATCTGTAACTGATTCATCATAAATGTTTCATACTGATAATGAAAAGGCTCCTGCTTTCTTCCCTGTTTTTGAGTACAAACTATACCCATTGCTTTCTTTCCCAAAGTTGTGCTATCGTCTAAATTGGGCAAAGTGTAGCTGGTTTCTCTGCAAGAATACATGCGTTTGTATCTGTAACGGCATTCTACCTAAAGGTTTCATAGTCATAATGAAAAGACTCATGCTTTCTTACGTGTGTTTGAGTACAAACTATACCCACTGCTTCTTACCCAAAGTTGGGCCATCCTTTAAATTGGGGAAAGTCTAGCCGCTCTTTCTGAGAGAATATATGCGTTTGTGTCTCTAACTAATTCGGCATAAATGTTTGATAGTTATAATGATAAGACCCCTGCTTTCTTACGTATGTTTGAGTACAAGCTATACCCACTGCCTTCTTTGCCAAAGTTTTGCAACCCTGTAAATTGGGCAAAGTCTAGCTGCTTTCTATGGGAGAATACGTGCCTATGTATCTGTAACTGGATTCGGCTTAAAGGTTTCATACTTTTAATGAAAAGACTCCTTCTTTCTTACGTGTGTTTTACTACAAACTGTACCCACTGCTTTCTCTCCCAATGTCTTGATATCCTGTAAAATGGGCAAAGTCTAGCTGCTTTCTCTGAGAGAATACATTTGTTTGTATCTGTAACTGCATTCGGCATAAAGGTTTCATACCTATAATGAAAAGACTCCGTCTTTATTATGTGTGTTAGAGGACAAACTATACCCACCACTTTCTTTCCCAAATTGTGCTCTCCTCTAAATTGGGCAAAGTGTAGCTGCTTTCTCTTAGAGAATATATGCGCTAGTGTCTGTACAATCATTCTCCCTAAAGCTTTCATACTTATAATATAAAACCCCTGCTTTCTGACGTGTGTTTCAGTAAAAAATATACCCATTGGTTTCTGTCTCAAAGTTTTGCTATCCTGTAAATTGTGCAAATTTTAGCCACATTCTCTGATAGAATATATGTGTTGGTCTTTGTAAGTTCATTGGACCTAAATGTTTCCTACATATAATTAAAAGACTCGTGCTTTCTGACATGTTTTAGAAGACAAACTATACCCACTGCTTTCTTTCCCAAAGTTGTGCTATCCTGTAAATTGGGCAAATTTTAGCCACATTCTCTGATACAATATATACGATTGTATGTGTAACTGC
>NW_012155051.1:0-204 GCF_000956105.1 Propithecus coquereli | reverse complement strand
AATGAAAAGACTCCTGCTTTCTTACTTGTTTTTGAATACAATGTATACCCACTGCTTTCTTTCCCAAAGTGGTGCTATCCTGTATATTTGGCAAAGTTTAGCCGCTTTCTCTGAGAGAATACATGCGTTTGTATCTGTAACTGCATTCGGCCTAAAGGTTTCATACTTATAATGAAAAGACTCCAGCTTTATTACGTGTGTTTT
>NW_012155050.1:5747-6095 GCF_000956105.1 Propithecus coquereli | reverse complement strand
GGTTTAATCTGGATATTTTCTACCTGCCTGTCTTCCACTTCCCTCTCTTCTGATGTATTTCACCTGCTGTTAAATGAATCTATTGAATTCTGAATTTCAGTTATTTTAATTTTTAGTACTAAGACTTTTATTCTTTTTTTATGTATTCCTGTTATTGAAGAAATTCTTCATCTTTTCTTCTATTTATTACATAGAATAATCAGAGTTATTTGAAAGTCTATGTTTGATAAATTCCAATTTCCAATTCCAATTGTGAGCACAACTCGAAAGCCATCCAGCCACACCTAGTTGGCTGCCACTCTGCAAGGACCTGCCTCCTAGGGCCAGAGGAAGCAAGAGGGAGAAGAA
>NW_012155050.1:3217-3836 GCF_000956105.1 Propithecus coquereli | reverse complement strand
TTATAATAAATAGGAATTCATTTCCTCACAGTTCTGGAGGCTGGAAGTCCAATAACAAAGTGCCAACATCTGGAGGGGGCCTGCTTGCTGCATAAAAAAAGAGAGAGAGAGAGAGAGAGAGAGAGAGAGACTGAGACTACAGCCCAAAGCCCTTTTATTAGGGCATTGAACTCACCCAAGAGAGCGCACCGGCAGCCAGGGGACTGCTACAGAATGGCAGGGCTCAGTGTCGCTAGTGGTGGATGTGAATGCCCCCATCTCAACCTCAGCCACCACCACTGGGACTCTTTGTGCCTGTAGCCCTCCGTGTGCTGGAGGAGACACCTCCCATGCCTTGACTCACTTTTAAAAGTATGAAAAAAATGCAGAAATAGATATTTTCCATCACCTATACTTTCCTTACATGTGTACTGAATTCAGATCTACGTTCTTGGCTTTTGAAGCAAAGGGAAATATATAAGCTACGTAGCTTTTAGTGACAAGAGACAGCATGGATGTTTATGAGCATAAAAATGCTTTCTTTTCCTTCCTGGAATCCAACTCCAGTTGGTCTTTATATCAGGACGATTCTTCTTCCTGCTCTGGTTTTTAAAGGCACAGAAGTATCGTTCGAATGCCT
>NW_012155050.1:0-1487 GCF_000956105.1 Propithecus coquereli | reverse complement strand
ATGGCTAATATACAAAAGTCAATCAATTTCTTATATACTGGCAATGAACAAGTAGAATTTGAAATTAAAAACACAGTCCTATTTGTATTAGCACTCAAAAAATGAAATACTTAGGTATAAATCTAACAAAATACATGTAAGTTCTATATGAGAATAACTAAAAACCTTTGATGAAAGAAATCAAAGAAGAGTTAAATAAATGGGGAGATACACCATGATCATGGATAGGAAGACTCAATAATGTCAAGATGTTAGTTCTTTTCAACTTTATCTATAGGTCCAATGTAATCCCAACGAAAATCCCAGCAAGTTATTTTGTGGATATTGACAAACTAATTTTAAAATTTATATGGAGAGGCAAAAGTGCCATAATAAGCAATACAATATTGAAGAAAAAGAACAAAATTGGAGGATTGACATGAGCTGACTTCAAGACTTAGTTAAAGCTACAGTAATCAAGATAGTGTGGTATTGGAGAAAGAATACACAAATAGATCATGGAACAGAATGGAGAACCTAGAAATAAATCCACATAAATATAGTCAACTGATCTTTGAAAGAGGAGAAAAGGCAAACTAATGGAGAAAAGATAGTTGTTTCCACAAATGGTGCTGGAACAACTGGACATCCACATGCAAAAAAAAAATGAATCTAGACACAGACTTTACACCCTTTATAAAAATTAACTCAATATGGATCATAGACCTAAATGTAAAATACAAAACTATAAAACCCATAGAAGATAACAGAGGAAACAACCTAGATGACCTTATGTATGGTGATGACATTTTAGATGATACAACACCAAAGGCAGAATCCATGAAAGGAAGAATTGATAAGCTGGATTTCGTTGAAATTAAAAACTTCTGCTCTGTAAAAGACAATGTCAGGAGAATGAGCAGACAAGTCACACGCTGGGGGAAATTTTTTGCAAAGGCCTTTTTTGTTAAGGACTTTTTTTCCAAATTTTCCAAGGACTTTTTAAACCCCACCATTAGGACCCCGATTGCCTTGTTTGATTATTGGCCCGGGGCCCCTTTACCGGCCCCTTTCCCAAAAAGGTTTAAAAATTAAAAAAAAAGCATATGAAAAGATGCTGCACATTTTATGTCATCAGGGAAATTGAAGTTAAAACTGCAATGAGATGCCACTACATACCTATTATAGTGGCCAAAATCCAGAATGCTGATGAGGATGTGGAGCAACAGAAACTCTCCTTTATTGCTGGTGAGAAAGCAAAATGGTACAGCCACTTTGGAAGGCCATTTGGCCATTTCTTACAAAATGAAACAAGCTCATACCGCATGATCCAGCAATTACATTCCCTGGTTTATACCCACGGGAGTCGAAAACTTATGTCCCCAGAAAAACCTGCACACAAATGTTTATGGCAGCTTAATTCATAATTGTCAAACTCTGGGTGCAACCAAGATGTCCTTCAGTAGGTGGGTGGATAAATAAATTGTGGCACATCCAGACTATGGAAT
>NW_012155049.1:20509-20953 GCF_000956105.1 Propithecus coquereli | reverse complement strand
TATGTTGGAGCCCTAACCTATAATGTGTCCATATTTGGAGATAGGACATTTAAGGAGGTAATTAAGGTTAAATGAGGTCATAGGTTGGGGACCTAATCCAATAAGATTCATTTTCTTATAAAAAAGAAAGAGACACCAGAGATTTTTCTCTCTCCATGGGCACATAGAGAAAAGCCATTTCCATGTGAGGACACGGTGAGATGGTAGCCATCTGTAAGCCAGGAAGAGACACTTCACCAGAAACCAATCCTGCTAACACCTATTAATAATCTTGGACTTTCAGCCTACAGAAGTGTGAGAATATATATGTCTGTTGTTTAAGCCGCCAAGTCTGTGATATTTTGTTATGGCACACTGAACATACTAATATAATACGTTTGCCTAAAAGTCAGTCCACTTTACTAATATATTGAATACTTGTTCAATTAATAATTTACAGAAAGT
>NW_012155049.1:4456-6084 GCF_000956105.1 Propithecus coquereli | reverse complement strand
AGGATGGGAAAAAAAAATAAAAAAAGACAAGTGAGTGAACTGAAGAAACGTTTCAGGTTTGATAAAGATGAGATTTCACAGTTGATTAAAGAGTCTAATGGACCAAATGAAAATGAGCTCGTTTCTGTCTCCGGAAACTGGAAGAATGAGATTGGAAAAGCAGAAAGAAGAGGTAGTTAGGAAAAGGGTGAAAAAAGCAGTAAGAAAATAACCTCTGTTTTGAACATTGTGTTAGTTTTCTACTGTTGCCTTACCAAATTATGATGACATAAAACAACACAAATTTATTATCTCACTGTTATGTAGATCAGAAGTCCTGGTTGTCTTGAGCAGTTTCTCTGTCCCTTGCTTCACAAAGCCATAATCAAGATTACAGCCAGCTGAGCCAATAGGAGAGGTGCTGGGAAGAATCTATTTCCATGATCATTCAGGTTTTTGACTTAATTCAGGTCCTAGAGTTGTATGTCTGATACTCCCATTTTCTAAGCTGCTGTCAGCCAGGGGTTAGTCTTTGCTCAAGATGCTTCTTGCATTCTTTTTCATGTTTTTCCATAGGGCAGCCCTACTGCAGTAGTAGGTTGTTGAGTCCTTCTCACTCTTCTGATATCTTTGGCTGTCCATTCTGCCACATCTCTCTGACTGAATTTTCTGTCTTCCTCTTCTACTTTTAGGGGATCATTTGATTTCCTTGAGCTCACCCAGGTAATCCAAGATTATCCTTCTACTTTTAAGATCAGATGTGACCTTTCAATTCATTTCTTATTTATCAGTTTTTCTGAAAGGAGGAATAATGTCAAAATACTCTTCTGAGCATGCTAAATGTCAGCCTTTCTGAAAAAAATACTTATCTTATTTAACCAGGGAAAAAACGAAGAGTCCTTCATTATAAAATGTTTTCAGCAGCATATTCCTTGTCTGCTTGGGTTACCTATCATAAAAAATTACAACTTGTAGGTTTCTGAAAATATGGTTGGTTAAGTGGCTTCACTGAATAATCATTGTCTCTATATAATGTCAAGAGAGTGCTTCATCTTTTATATCTAAAACGAAGCATGATCAAATATGAAAGATTGGGGGCAACCTGGGGGGCTGCATCTATATTCTCAGATCTCTTCAATAAAAAAGTGGTTCATTTGTGCCTGGTGTTTGTATCCTTTCAAAAATTCATAAAAATTGGTGCTGAGTAAGAATTATGATCACTTTTATTCTGATTTAATTATTTGAATCTTTTTTTTGTGTGTATGAGATGTGTGTATGAGATCACCCAGAAAAGGTTTAGTATAAAACTCTGGGGAAAGGGCCAGGAGCGATGGGTCATGCCTGTAATCCTAGCACTCTGGGAGGCCAAGGCAGGAGGATAGCTTGGGGTCAGAAGTTCAAGACCAGCCTGAGCAAGAGCGAGACCCTGTCTCTACTGAAATAATAATAATAAAAAAGTAATAGCCGGTGTGTGCCTATAGTCCCAGCTACTTGGGAGGCTGAGGCAGGAGTTTGAGCCCAGGGGTTTGAGGTTGCTGTGAGCTGGGCTGACACCATGGCAATCTAGCCTGGGCAACACAGTGAGACTTTGTCTCAAAAAAAAAGAGAACAAAAACAAAACAAAATAAACAAAAAAACTCTGGGGAAGA
>NW_012155049.1:0-1006 GCF_000956105.1 Propithecus coquereli | reverse complement strand
TAGTGTACAACAGGATGTTTTGAAATATGTATACATGTGGAATGGCTAAACCAAGCTAATTAATATATGCATTATTTCACATACTTATCATGTATTCATAGTAAGAGCACAAAATCTACTCTCTTAACAATTTTCAAATATACCATATATTGATATTAACTGTAGTCACCATGTTGGACTTATTCCTCCTTACTAAACTTTTATCCTTTGACCAACATTACTTCATTTTCCCCTTCCCACTCTCCAGTCCTTGGTACCACCATTCTACTCTCTACTTGTGTAAGTTCAACTTTTTTTAGATTCCATATATGAGAGGGATCATTCATTGTTTGTTTTTCTGTGCCTGGCTTATTTCACTTGACATAATGTCCACCAGATCCATTCATGTTATTTGACACAATTTCCATTTTTATGGCTGAGTAGTATTCCATTGTGTATATATGCCACATTTTCTTTATTCATTCATCTTTTTATGGACACTTAGGTTGATTCCGTACTTATGATATTGTGAATAATTCTGCAATGAACATGAGAGTGCAGATATCTGTTCATCATACTGATATTATATTCTTTGGATATATACTCAGAAGTGGGATTGCTGGATCATATGGTAGTTCTAGTTTCAATTCTTTGAGGAACCTCTGTGCTGTTTCCCATAATGACTTTACTAATTTACATTTCTAATAACAGTGTACAAGAACAACTAACTTTCTGAATAATATCACCTCTTATTTTATAATCACATGGTGCATATGTAAATGCAAATGATATATTTGAAATGGAATAAAGATGAGCTAGAACACTTCAGAAATTGGAGAAATTGAGTTTGTATACCTTTGTGTTTAACTGGCATTTTTATTAAGTATTTCTGCTGCATAATATTTATTTGAACTATATAAATAAGGTAATAGCAATAATAACAAAACATACTTTATTATAAAATCAGCAATACATTAGAGTTCTAAAAAATATAATAAACATCCATCATCCACATATGCTTCCACAT
>NW_012155048.1:15291-15522 GCF_000956105.1 Propithecus coquereli | reverse complement strand
ACAACAATTATAAGCCTAGGTTATTCTGGGTTACTAATAACTCTATGTTTAGACAGGTGATTTTACACTTATACAATGTTATGCTTTTCTTTTTGACACCTAGTTTACTATTTGTTGATACTATTTATACTCATAAAACCTTGAAGCTTGTGCATTCCCTGTGGTGTTTAGTCCAGGGGTGGGAACCCGAGGCCGTAAGGACATATTTGGCCTTTTAGGTCATTAGGTGCC
>NW_012155048.1:1846-2513 GCF_000956105.1 Propithecus coquereli | reverse complement strand
CTAAAAATTTTAGTAAAAATAAGTACATGTGTAAATTTAATGCCTAGTAGCTTTGTAAAATAAAATTAATAGTTTGCTCATTGCTCTAGTCTGAACGTTTGCATCCCCACAAAATTTGTATGTTGAAATACTAATCCCCAAAGTAATGGTTTTAGAAGGAAGGGGCTTTGGGAGGTGATTGAGTCATGTGGCCAGGGTCCTCACAAATAGGAGTAGTGTCCTTATAAAATAAGACCCAAAGACCTAGAGAGCCCTTCCGTCATGTGAGGATACTGTGAGAGGGTGCTGGCTCTGAACCAGAACGTGGCTTTCAGCCGACATGGAATCTGTTGGTGCCTTGATCTTGGACTTCTCAGTCTCCAGAACCATGAGAAATAAATTTCTATTGTTTATAAGCTATGCAGTTCATGCCATTTTGTTATCGCAGCCAAAATAAAAACACTCATTTAAAGTATATACAGAATTAAATCATATAAAAGTAATTGAACAAAAGAAAGGAGAAGGAGGTTAACAGGAGATAAAATATTATAAGTTTCTTGCATTGTCTGGGAAATGATGAGTTCTAATTTATAATAGCTCTGCTAAGTAAATGGTACATATTGAAAGTTGTAGAGAAACTGTTTAAAAGTAACAGATATTTATAGTAAAAGAGCTATAACTAAAAATA
>NW_012155048.1:0-270 GCF_000956105.1 Propithecus coquereli | reverse complement strand
GTCATCAGCAAATAGTGAGAGTTTGATCTCTTCTGTTCCCATTTGTATGCCTTTAATTCCACTCGCTTGCCTGATTGCTGTGGCCAGGACTTCCAGCACTATGCTGAATAGAAGAGGAGATAGTGGGCAACCTTATCTGGTTCCAGTTCTAAGTGGGAATGCGTTCAATTTTTCCCTATTCAGTATGATGTTGGCTGTGGGTTTGTCATAAATGGCTTGTATCATTTTTAGGTAAGCCCCATCTATGCCTATTTGTTAAGCGTTCTTATC
>NW_012155047.1:11063-11366 GCF_000956105.1 Propithecus coquereli | reverse complement strand
CTTCTAAATGTCCAATATCTCACTCTGTCTCTCTGTCTCTCTCTCTCTCTCTCTCTCTCACACACACACACACACACACACACACACATATATATATATACACACACACACTAGATTTAAACTCTTAAAGAGCAGTAATTGAGATATACATTCACTTTTTTTTTTTGATGCCAGGAATAGTTTAAAATAGGTGAGCAATAAATACCTGTCAAAGCATGATTTTCAGTAAGGTAAAAACATAGCTCTCACACAAATGTAAAATGAGCACATCAAAAAAATATTCAACTCAATAAGGTGGTGACC
>NW_012155047.1:3026-8093 GCF_000956105.1 Propithecus coquereli | reverse complement strand
GTCTTGTTTTGTTTTAATGGCCAGGATATGAGCTTAAAAGAGATTAGATGTGAAAATGCTGTGTGTGTGTGTGTGTTTGTGTGACTCTTTTAGCACCCGCTGGTCTTGGACTGAATACACTCGTTTTCTGAGTGACAGTTTTGCAATATCGCTCAGCAGGGACCTGCATATAATCCATTTTGTGGCCACTTCCAATGTGTGACATCAATCAATTCTCATTTCCTTTTTTGAGTTAGAAGTGGAAATAAGCATAGAAACTGGGGAATTTCCACATTTTCTACCAGCTATTGTGTTTCATGCTTAGAGCCTACCCCAGGTGTGCAGTGTGGGACTCAGGGTTAGCCATAAGCATCCCGGCGTGGAGGCCTGAGCGGGGGCTGCCCAGGAGGCAGGATAGCTGGGTTTCTTGTACTGCTAAACCTTGCTTAGAAGTCTCAGTAAGAGTCGTTTCCTGCTTTCTCAAGACTTTGGTTCCTGTGGAAACCTCAGGCAGGTCCTGGAACTGAGTTGGAAAGCCGTCTCGAGTCACATCACCTGGATTAGCTATTTGGCCCCTTGAGGCTACTTTGTTCTTTAGCAGATGAAAATTAAAAATACTGTTGCTGATGGCTGTGAGAACCCAATGAAGATGCTGGAAACAATGTCAAGGGTGAATTATGTTTCTCGTGAGAATTGCTATTATGAGGAAGGGGGAGGATGAGGACGGGAGGGATTCGTCAGTGCTGTTGAGAGGACATTTTCAGCAGAGCAAAGACCATGGATGCTGGAGACAAGCTTTCTGGGGCTTGGGTCGGCTGCATTACAATTTACTAGTGGCATGATCTCAAAAAACTGCCCATCAATGCCGGTTGTATGATTGAGCACATCTGGGAGTCTCTCACTCAATCTAACCTCAGGAGCAGAACTGAGTCTTGAGCTTAATTTTCTGACTGTTGGTACAGCATCTCTATTCCACCTTTTCCCTAACAGTCAAATAATAAAGTATTTAGACTATAAGGCTCAGGGTATATTAAAAATAATCAAGATATAGCCTCCAAACATCTTGGGTTCTGTGTTTGAGAAACTTTTGAACAATTCTAGATGCTATAAAAATCTAAGGTGAGATCATTTTTCCTTTAAATTTAAATTTCCACTAAATGTTCTTAAATTTGAACTGCAGAATTTATGGGAGTTTTTGTAGTTAATAGTCATTGATACCTCAGCCACAATTACAGATAGTACTGTGTTAGTTAACACCTTCAACTTGCCAAATACATGTATTTGTGTTTATGTTACACCCTCAATTTAGAGAATAATTCAGAAACAGGAAGCTGGTGTGGGTGCAGTATGTTTTTAGAGCAACTACGATAGTTTCTTCAGTCTACTCTCATCATTTGTGAAAACACATTTATTGTTTGGTGGAAGCAACAAAATGTTTGCCGTAGCAACCATGGCAACCCTGGTGTCTTGCCTATTAGCGGTAATGCGGGGAGCATCTTCAACAGCAGGGACAGAGTCCTCGGCAATTATCACCCAGATAGTATCCCTCCATTTCAAGAGCATAGGCTGAAGCTCTTGGGTTCAGAAAATTCTTAACTTGATGTGTCGATGAATGTTAACGGAAACTATTCCACTTTGGTTAATCTCGAGGGGATTAATAAACTACCATTTTTACTGTGGGCAAAAGGAAGATATGATTTCCTTTAGACAAATTTAAAGAAATCATTTTAGCGCAAAATCTCCCTCCATTTTTTATTTTGTTTTGTTTGGTCTCTTTTGAATTTGGATCAGTCTTTTGTGATTCTATTTTTTGCAAGAGAAAGTTCTGTGTCATTTTATTTTCTTTCTTCCATCCTTAACATAAATTCTTATCATATGCCAGTCAGAATAAATTAAAGAAAAACTCTAAAGCATGGCTACAGGACTCTTGGAGGTATTAATACAAGAGAAATGGTTAAGCTTTGAGGATTTTCATTTCAAAAATAGTAATGGTCACATAAAAAGTCAAAAGTCCTATATTATATCACTAGCTCTTAGATTACTGTATATATTCTTTATGTGATGAATCAGATATGAGTAATAAGATTATTAGTTTATTAAAAAATGATTTACTTATAACAGAAAATGTGTGATATGCAAAAAGCAGGAAAGTATAAAACCACTCATACTCTTACTACTTAGAAGAAATATATAAAATTATTTTTTTCTATCATATTTTAATATTGTTGAAATCATACTGTTTCAACAACTTTGATTTTTTGCACTTAAGGAGAAAGCTGGCTAAGTGCCCTACTTGCACATTATAAGCATGTTTGTAGGAACTTGATAGAAATGCAGATACTTGCATTCACACCAACCTACTACATCAGAAACTCTAGCCGTAGTACCTAGAAACCTGTGTTTCTCCAAGTTCCCCAAGTGACTTTCATGCTCACTAAAGTTCAGGCACCGCTCCTTAGAGCATTGAAACTCTTCCAGGACGCCAAGCCCAGGGGGATGGAACCATGACTGACTTTAGATGAATCATCTGATACAGAGTGAGAATAATCAACCATGTCTATAAATATTCATTCTCTCTCTCTGTCTTTTGGGGTAACACAATTAAACACACTCTTGTTTAATCATTTTGCGTCCATAGTCATGACATATATGAGTTGACATATATTGTCTTATTCGATCCTTGGTAGGGTAGTCACCAACCATACTATTTTTATGGAAGAAGGGAAATTACTTGTCCAAAATCACAAAGGTAGAAAGTAACATTTTTTATTCAAACACCAGACTTAGACAAGGCACCATCTTTCAAACAAAATTGCCCCAAGAAACCAAATTAAATGTGGTCATCTCATTGTGTAAAGAGTACGTTGCTCATGATAAAAATGTTTTAAGTGGTAATGTCAACAATATGAGATCTGCAGTTTCAAATAACCTCCAATTCCACTTCTCCATTTTTCCTTTAAAGATCTGGGGAGAGTAATTTTTTCTCCATATGTCTTAAAAAAGGAAGACTGTCTTAGCTTGCAGCTAAATCTACACTGCTTTGCTCACGGATAGAACTCAATAATTATATATTCATTAAGTGAGGTATAAATAATCCAAGAAAATCCACTAACAATCCCCTAGGCCTGAGAAGCAGATGGGTAGAGTTAGAGTGTATTGATTTGCCAAATTAAAATAGAGCTGGGCTTCTACCCATTTTATGAGAGAAATTCTAAAGCAGCACTGACCAATAGAAAATTCTGCAAGGATGCAAATGTGTATAACTGTGCTGTCTAACAAGGCAGCCACTAGCAACATGTGGCTTTCAACATTGAACTGTGGCTAATGTGACTAAGGAACTAAATTTTAATTTATTTTTAAGTTAAATTAAATTTAAATTTAAATATCCACTGGTATATTAAACAATTAGTTCTAACCTCTTCAAGTTTTATAAACATGACCTTCCCACCTAAGTTTCTAAAAATGTCTGGGTGTATTTATGTGTACGTGAAATGGTCCTTAATCTGTACGTTTCATAAATGAGAAGTATCCTTCTTCGGACTGAACTCCAAATCTTCCAAGCCCCAACTGCACTGTTGTTGATCTTGCTCCTGTCTTGTACAACTTATGAACTGTGAAACAGGCAGGCAAGTATCCTTTCCTGACCCGTCAGGGCCTTGATTGCTCCACTCTTCAAAAGGGAAGATCCTTACTAAAAGACATCACAGCAAAACTCCTGAGTAATAAGCATCCTTCAAAATAATAACACAGCTTTCTCCCACGGACACAAAGGTGTGACGTCAGGTACACACAAATGTGATGCCAGGTACACATACTATCTCAGAGGCTGTCGCTGCTAAAATCCCTTTGACTTCACCACTTCAGCAAAAAGCCAGCATCTTAGAAGCTGAGCTGAGATGGGACTTTTTGTTGAAGTGATTTATGGAGGAGTGTTCTCTGGAGATTGTGTATAAGGGAAGCAGGTTAAGCAGGGGGGAAAGCTAGCAAGAGCATAATCTTTGCTGAAGTCTAGCTTACTTTGGATGCAAAGAAGTTCTAGACCTCAGACTGACCATAAAGACAGTCATACCTTGAGACAATGGGACTGACATTTTGAATCTTTTGTCAGTCTGAGACTGGCTGAGATGGGGACAGGAGAAGTGGTATCTTCCCAGGCAAGAAGTCTTCTCTTTGGCCGAGGAAAGATCTCCGGAGAGGATAGCTCCAGCTGTCAGCCAGCACTTGCAGTTGGAGAGTGAGTCCACCTGCTAAAGAAGTCTGGATGGAGTCTGGAAAACATCCCCAGCATAATCACCTCCAACTCCAATAGCTGCATCTTCCCCTCTTTGCCCAAGGTCTTTCTCTCTGTGCCTTAGACAGAACCTTGCTGTCCAGAATCCCTCAATGAACACCTGACGGTGCTATATAACAACCCCAGGTTTCTCCCATTAGAGTGGGATAACCCTAAGGTGCAACCTACATTTGTGGCATGAAGCTCACTCACAGGAATGCTGGCTTGATGCTGCACCAGGGATTGGCTTTCCTTTCTTCTCTGATCCGTCTTCCTCATCCTCAGCTGGCTTCCTGGGCTCACTTCCCAAATGAACTACTTACACTCAGATCTAGTCTCATAACTGCCTTCTGGGGAATCCAGACTAGGTCGTACACAGAAGCGCTTCCCCAGACAGTATTCTTGAGGCCGCCCTCAACTGTGATCACTGGGTCTGATTCCGGCCCAAACTCTTCCCTCCCTTACAGGAATCTCCTCTTCCAAGCCCCTTTGTTCTTTTTTGCAAACTGGTCTCAAGCAGGGCCACTGCAGGTTTTCTTACAGGATTTTTTCTGTTTTGAATCCTATAGGGTGCTGGGTCAAGTTTCAAACTTTCTTTTTCCCTGGGAGGCTCCTTAGTTAGTGAATTAATGCCTGGATGAAGTGTAGGAGCCCTAGCCATGGCCCGGTTACAACACCCAGATCCTACAGCACCTGCCCTGCAGCAGAAGGTTGGTGCTCAGGGGTCCAGGCAACAGCTCCCCAGCCTGAGTCCTTGCCCAGCCCCAGGTCCTATTACACATGGATGACAGAGCTCTAAGGGGAGGAGCAGGAAACCT
>NW_012155047.1:0-922 GCF_000956105.1 Propithecus coquereli | reverse complement strand
CATACAGTGCTCTCTGCACCCATTAGTTGTGAGTTTACCCACCCCCACCACCCCTCTCCCACCTGACCAGCACCCAGTAAATATTACTTCCATGTGAACATCTTAGTGTTGATCAGTTAGTACCAATCTGATGGCGAGTACATATGGTGCTTGTTTTTCCATTCTTGTAATACTTCACTTAAAAGAATGGGCTTCAGCTCTATCCAGGATAATATAAGAGGTGCTAGTTCACTATTGTTTTTTGTAGTTGAGTAGTGTTCGATGGTATACATATACCACATTTTATTAATCCACCCATGTATTGATGGACACTCGGGTTGTTTCCACATCTGTGCAATTGTGAATTGCCATAAACATTTGAGTGCAGATGTCTTTATTATAGAATGCCTTTTTTTCCTTGAGTAGATGTCTAGTAGTGGGATTGCTGAAACAAATGGTATTTCTAATTTTAGTTCTTTTTGATATCTCCAAATTACTTTCCACAGGGTTTGTACTAATTTTTAGTCCCACCAGCAGTGTATGACTCTTCCTTTCTCTCCACATCCATGCCAGCATTTGTTGTTTAGGGACTTTTTAATAAAGGCCATTCTCACTGGAATTAGGTGATATCTCACTGTGGTTTTGATTTGCACTTCCCTAATGATTAGAGATGTTGAGCACTTTTTTATGTTTTCTGGCCATTAGTCTGTCTTCTTTTGAAAAGTTTCTGTTCATGTCCCTTATCCACTTTTTAATGGGGTTGTTTGATTTTTTCTTGTTAATTTTCTTAACTTCCATACAGATTCTTGTTATCAGCCCTTTATCAGATGTGTAGCACGCAAATATTTTCTCCCATTCTGTAGGCTGTCTATCTTCTCTAATGATAATGTCCTTGGTTGTGCAGAAGCTTTTGAATTTGATCGGGTCTCATTTATTTATTTTT
>NW_012155046.1:13819-14241 GCF_000956105.1 Propithecus coquereli | reverse complement strand
ACTGTGGTACATATATGCAATGGAATAGTATATTTAAAAAAGGAAATATTGTCATTTGCAGCAACATGCATGAACCTGGGCAACATTATGTTAAGCGAAATAAGCCAGGCACAGAACGACAAATGCTGTGTTATCTCATGCGTATGTAGAATCTAGAAAAGTTGATCTCATAGAATCAGTGAGTCATAGGTTGGGGCCGTTGGGGGCCAGGGTTTGGGAAAATGTCAGTCGAAGGATACAAAATTACAGTTAGATAAGAAAAATAAGTTGAAGGGGTCTACTGTACGGCAAAGTGACTACAGTTAATGACAATATATTTTATTCTTAAAAAATGCAAGGAGAATGGATGTTCAATAGAGTTACCACAATAAAAAAGATCACTGAGGTACTGCCTATTTTAATAAGCTGGATTTATCCATTAC
>NW_012155046.1:2692-3049 GCF_000956105.1 Propithecus coquereli | reverse complement strand
ACTTGCATAAAAAGACACATAGACCAATGAAACAAAATAGAGAGTCCACACATATATAGTCAACTATTCTTTGACAAGGGCACCAAGAAGACACACTGAGAAAGAAAAGTTTCTTCAGTAAATATCGTTGGGTTGGAAAACAGGTGATCCACATGTGAAGGAATGAAATTGGACCTTTGTCTTGCACCATATAAAAAAATTTACTCAAAGTGGATTAATGATTTAAATATAACAGCTGAAACCATAATACTCCTAGGGGGGGAAAAAAAAAAAAACTTAGGAAAAAAAGCTCTTTGTTTACAATTTTAGTGGAAAACATTCAGATTGTCACCATTAAACAAAATGATAGCTGTTGAA
>NW_012155046.1:0-782 GCF_000956105.1 Propithecus coquereli | reverse complement strand
TACCAGTTGTAGTAGATACCTTATCTTCCATTACTTTTTTAAATCTCTTTTACTTATAATTGTCTTAAATATTTTCTCCAAATTCATTTTGAACCGTAAAAATAGTGTTAGAATTTTTACTATGCCTGTCAAAATAATTTAGAAAACTCTAGAGAAGAAGGTAAATGTTTTGTATTTACCCACATTTTTACTCTTTCCATTTTCTTTTTCTTCCTTCCTGGTGTTCCATAATTCCTTCTTTTATCATTCTCTTCCTGCTTAGAGAACTCCCTTGAGCCCTTCTTTTAGCATAGATCTTCTGGTAACAAAGTTGCTTAGTTTTATTTAATCTTGGAATGTTCTGAATTCCGTTTTATTCCTAATATTTTTGTAGATACTGAATTCTGGGTTGACAGTTCTTTTCTCTCAGCACATGAAAAATTTTATGGCACTTCCTCTGGCCTCTATTGTTTCTGATCAGAAATACACTGCTTTTAAATTGTTTTTCCTTTATAAATAGGAGGTCTTTTTTTCTCATTGCTATCAATATTTTTTTCTTTCTTTTTTGTCTTCAGATATTTAACTACATATAATATGATATGGTTTTGTGTAGATTTCTTTGATTTTATTTTGTTTAGCATTTGTTCACCTTCTTGAATCTTGAAGTTTATGTCTTTTGTCAACTTTGGGAATATTTCAGCCATTATTTCTCTGAGTACTTTGTTAGTCTTGCCAGATCTCTTCTCTCCTTTCAGGACTCCAGTGACAAAATTATTCAATATATTTTATAGTCCCACAATTAT
>NW_012155045.1:10826-11308 GCF_000956105.1 Propithecus coquereli | reverse complement strand
AAAAGGAGCTGGGTGTAAATCCAGGTCTTCTAACTCAGACTCTGAATTCTTATTCTTTCTTTCTTTCTTTTTAAGGCTTTTCCCCCCATTTTCAACAGTTATACAGATTCAATGCAGAAATTTTGGAAAACTCAGAAACACATAGAGAAAAAAATTATTAAATCAATTTTTATCAATTTAAAAACTGCTAAATTTTTGATCCCAATACTTTGAGATAATCACTCTCAAAATTAGTGGGGCAGTATGATGTAGAAGCTCGGAGTGCTGCCTATCAATTTTTATCAATTTAAAAACTGTTAAATTGTTGATCCCAATACTTTGAGATAATCACTCTCAAAATTAGTGGGGCAGTATGATGTAGAAGCTCGGAGTGCTGCCTATCGAGTTATCCATTTGGCTTCATATCCTGGCTCCTTACACTTGACAAGCTTGTGACCATGGGAGTCACTTAACCTCCCTCACCTTCAGTTCCCTTGTCAGTA
>NW_012155045.1:0-1696 GCF_000956105.1 Propithecus coquereli | reverse complement strand
GCTTAGCACAGTTTCTGACACACGGTAAAGGTAGTTAATAACTGGTGTCGTTGGCTAGCTCTAAAGAACTTTGGAGATTTATTTCTAACTATTACATACGGATCGAATCACAGGATGTCCCAGAGACAAAACATCTGAAACACGGCCCCTTTCCCTCAAATGATTCCCATCTCTTCATTTCTGTCTCACGGCTTAAATTCATTTCAACTCTATCAGTTCATGAAACTCAATGTGGTTGCACAAAGGAAGTAAGAGGGGAAAAAGGTCAACCAGGTGGAAGGGGAAGTTGGTATAAGTTTTCTAGAAAGCAGTTTGACAATGCTTAGCAAAAGGCTAAAACTATTTGTATGCCTTTTGGCCACAGCTATTTTATTTCAAGGAATTTAGCCTAAGGAAAAAAATGGTCTGTCATAAAGATTTAGTCCTAAGACTGTTTATGACAGTGTAGTCTATCACAGAAATAATTAAGAAAATGAAATGCCCATAAAGAGGAGATTGGCTGTAGAAGTTATCATGTTAGCTGAGTCCCTTGAAGTTCACTCCACCAGGGCAGGGTCCTTGTCTGTCTCGTTCACCACTGCATATGAGCTGGCACATAATAGATGCCAATAAATATTTAAATACACATGAGACAGCTTATGTAGTATGATTCCATTTTTTTTTTAAAAAAAAGCATGTATTTCTGAAATTATGTTATTATATTTTCCCATGGATCAGGAGTCAACAAACTCTAGTGCCTGGGCTGGCTAAATGCAGTTTTATTAAAACACTGCCATGCTCTTTCTTTTACAGATGTCCGTGGCTGTTTCTGCACTAAAATGGCAGAATCGCATTGTCGTTGCAACAGAGTCTGCATGGCCCAAAAAGCTGAAAATAAGTTAACCCTTGAACAATGCAGTTTTGAACTTTGAGGGTCCACTTACATGGAGACTTTTTTTTTTTCAACCAAATGCAGGTCAAAAATACAGTATTCACAGGACATAAAACCCACACATATGGAGAGCAGACTGCGGGATTTGAGTATGCACAGATTTGGGTACACACTGGAGGCAGGGGCAGGTTTCTGGAATCAATCTCTCTCGTGTACCAAGCGGATTCACTATCTGGCTCTTTAGAGGAAAAAGTTTGCCAACCTCTGCTACAGACAGCAGAAGTTCCTTCTGAGTAGTCTAATTCACACACACTTGTATGTAATATATATACGTATATTTTTCTCACAATGAAACACAATGTGAGTCACAAATGAGAGACACATGTGTAATTTCCAAATTTTTAGTAGCCAAATTAATAAAAGTAAAAAGAAACATATAGAATAAATTTATTAATATATTAATATTTATCCCAATATAGCCCAAATATTATTTTACATATAACCAATGTAAGTTTATTGATGTAATATTTGACATTCTCTTTTTGTACTAAGCCTTCAGAATCCAGCATGTACTTTATACTCATACTGCATCTCAGTTTGGCCTAGCCATATTTCAGATCTCCATAGCCACAGGTGGCAAAAGGCTTCCATACTGGAGAGCACAATTCCAGAAGTTTGCAGATGGGAGAGTTTGTTGAAGACAAGGCAGTCAGGTGGGCTTGGGGAGGAAGTGGGCTTGAGCAGAGTGGGCATGAAAAGGCCTGACTTGGTGTTCTTCACAGCTGTCTCCAAGCACAGAGTCTTGTGTTGTAGCACCTTATAGAC
>NW_012155044.1:6017-6711 GCF_000956105.1 Propithecus coquereli | reverse complement strand
ACAGCAATAAAAGCCAAGAGACAATGGAAATGTATTTTCAAAGTGCTGAAAGAATCCAACTCTTAATCTAGATTTTTACATCCATTGAAACTATCATTCAAGAGTAAAGAAAAATTAAAAATGTTTTCAGACAAACCAAGATCAAGAGCATTAAACCCATTAACTCTCACTGAAGAAACATCTAAGGGATTTTCCCCAGGAAGAAGTAATCAAACCCAGAAGAAAGAAACCTGATCTAAGAAGCACTGGTAAGCAAAGCAATTGGTAAGCATCCAGTTAAGTCTAACCAAGAGTCAGCTATATAAAAAACAATGACAGCTTTTAGGAATGAAGTACAAAAGTGGAATTAAATACTGGAAAACAAGAACATGTTTGACGGAAGAGAGTCAGAAGGGACAGTACGTGAAGCATTCCAAGATCTGTGTATCCTGCAGGAGGAAGGCAGAAAGAAAAACTGACTACAGACTTTGCTGATTCAGGTATGAAGTTAAAAATTGGAAGGTAACCACATAGAAACAGAATATGGAACTTCCAAAGCAGCAGTAGGAAGCAGAAAAGGACACAGTAAGAAGAAATGTGTCTACAATATGTATACTATATCTTATAAACAGAAAACACAAAACAAGATGGTAAAGTGTTTAAATCAATAAATATGGGATATATAAAAATACGGTAAAATATAATAATAAATACA
>NW_012155044.1:3406-3803 GCF_000956105.1 Propithecus coquereli | reverse complement strand
CGCATGCTCGGAGCTTAGGAAACGTTTCCTGCAGAAAGAGCATTTTCATCTCAACCTGCCCAAGTCTGGCCGCGCAGTCTGACCGAGCTCGCAGCATCGCAGGTGCAGCCTCACCCGCAGGGAACACCCGCAGCCTCTCCATCCGTGGCTGATCGAGGGCCTTCTCAGCGACTCTTAAAAAAGCTGGTTATAGGTCACCAGCGTCCAGGACACTTTGCAATCACTGTGCTGGCTCCTTGAATTAAAATGCTGCTCTTAAAATGCATTTTAGTTTTTTATCTGCCATGAATCCGAGTACTCTCGATTGTTGAAATGCTGAGGACACTTTGCTTAATTAAATGGGGGAACATTTTATCAAGAAAAAATCAACCTGAGAAGATGCAAATAAAATTTTTAA
>NW_012155044.1:0-381 GCF_000956105.1 Propithecus coquereli | reverse complement strand
CTCTCCCACATTAACCAATCCACTAGCAGATGGGTTGGTGGCCGGGAAAACAAACAAACAAACAAACAACAACAACAACAACAACAAAAAACCACTGAGCTCCCTCTGCAGGTGGCTGTTGGTATTAATGGGCTACCTTTCCATTCTTGGCTTCCTTGAAAGAATCTTAGGCCCTAGTCAACAAAGCTGAAGTTATTTTAAAATAAAATAAAATATGCTGAGACAAAAAAATTTTCATTGTGCGTTTTATGATAGCAGAGCAAAATGCAGAATTTTAAACAAGTACATAAAACAGAAACAGCCCTTGTAATTTCAGTTTCATGAAAAAATTCAGCAGGAGGGGGTGAGTAAAATAGCATCGCCAATTAGAAAGCACAAGCC
>NW_012155043.1:14646-15013 GCF_000956105.1 Propithecus coquereli | reverse complement strand
TGTAGAAAGGCCAGGAAAGCAAATTATAGCAGTTTTATAAAATTACATCTGATATTTATGTGAAACATTTTCATGTACCTTTTCCCATTTATCCATTGCAGTAATTTCATGAAATGGACTGAAAAAGACATTACTAATACCCCTGGAAGTCCCCCACGTGCAGTGCTTTTTCTGTCACTGCTACTTAAACTATCATGTGAATAAAACCCAGCTAGCAGTCAAATCTGGAGCTAATGTAATTGAAGACTATCTGCGTTTGCCCTTTTCTTCTCTAGAGTAGATATCTTGACAGAGTTCCATACCGCTTAAAGGCTAGTCGTTTTACTATACTCTTTAAATCAAACTCTATTTTTGTATTGTTTCACTA
>NW_012155043.1:11851-12601 GCF_000956105.1 Propithecus coquereli | reverse complement strand
TATTATCCACCCACTCAGCCCCCAAAGGAATGGTGCCAGACCCAGAATGGAGGCACCATTTTTGATACTGGCTGGTTACATACTTTAGAAGTGATACACTCAATCAGCCACGTTGAAGGAAAGTCCATATTGTGGACCTATGCACACATTGCTTCCATCTCTACCTTCATAGCCACTGATACAGTTGGTCCATTACATTATCACAGAGGTAGCCAAGAAAGGAGGCAGGTGGATATCTGCTGGCAAGGTCATCCTGTACATATGATTGTAAAGTTACTTCTTGGTGAATTATTTCTGGTAGGCATTAACGTGATACATAAGGATCTGTGTATTGTATCACCCCTCTGAGAGATCTGTTCCATACATTTTCTTCAGACTTTCTTGTCACTGCTTGTCTAGTTTTACCTCTTACAGACCTCTGACTGACTGGCAAAACTATTATTAATAATTTCATAGTACTGCCCATTAATCAGTATACCACATGCCACCTGTCTTACCACACAAGGTAGATAACAAAGTGGATTTCTTTGGAAGTTTTGCCAAAACTGGGATAATTTCCTTTCCTTCTCCTAAAGAACTTCATGATTACCTCTGCGTAGGGCTTTAATGAGGTAGAGTCCTCTTTTTGCTGGCACTAATGTATCAAGTTTAAGTGAGGTAAGTTTTCCATCAACTAGGAACATTCATATTATATTGCTATGTGAATGAGAAATAAACTATTGTGTGAAGTTATCCCAGAAAATTTAGTTA
>NW_012155043.1:0-304 GCF_000956105.1 Propithecus coquereli | reverse complement strand
AGAGTTGAATTGGCACTGCAGAAAATTAGTCAACCGATATAGACATAAACCATGAAAAGATTTTTAAGAACACAAAGGACAAAAAAGGAAAAATACATAAAAAGCATATCATGCATATAAATAAACACTATAGGTATAAAGATTAGAATCTAACCCACAATAATACATATTTCTGGATTGTAAACTGAAAAGTTCACAGAAGAAATAATAATTCCTATTCTGGGAGTACAGAAAGATGGAATTCTACACCTCAAATATAATTCAGAGTGTTTCAGAAAAAAATTACAGTCCTCCAAACAGAAAA
>NW_012155042.1:4296-5239 GCF_000956105.1 Propithecus coquereli | reverse complement strand
ATATTTAAAGGGGGATTAACACCAATTTTACGTAATCTCTTCCAGAAACCAGAAGAGGAAAGGAATATTTCCCAATTCATTTAGAGGCTAGTGTTAAAAATAAATAAAGAAAACTACATACTGATATCTCACATAAATTTCGACACAAAATTCCTCAACACAATATTGTCAAACCAAATCCAATAACATATAAAAATAATAACATATCATTACCAAGTGGGATTTGTTTTATATATACAAGACTAGTTCAATTAGAAAATCAAGTTATATAATCCACCATGTCAACAGGCTAAGGAACAAAAATGATAGAATCACATCAATTAAAAATGAAAAGTACTTGCCAAAACCCTCCACTCATTCACGGTAAAAGTTGGGAGTAGAGAGGAATTACCTCTCCTTGATAAGGAAAATCTACAAATCTGACAGCTAACATTATACCTAATAATGAAAGGCAGAATGTTTTCCCCTAAGATCAAGAACAAGGAAAGAATTTTTTCTCTATCCCCTATTATTCAACATAGTACTGAAAATTCTAGCCAGCACAATAAGGCAAGAAAAATAAATAAAATTATCCTGACTAAAAAGAGAGAAATTGCACTGTTCTGATTTCCAGATGACATGATTTTATACATAGAAAATCCAAAGAAATCTTAGAAAACTTCCTGACTTATTAAGTGCTTTCAGCAAGGTCACACACAGCATACAAGATCGATGCACGAATATTAATAACACTTCTATATACTAACAATGTACACATGGAAACTGTAATTTTTTAAAAAAAATTATAATTTCTCCTAAGAAAATTCAATACGTAAGTATACACTTAATGAAACTGTTATGGGATCTGAGTGCTGAAAATTACAAAATGGCAACGAAAGAAATCAGGACAACCTGAATAAACTGACATACCATGTTCACTGATTGTAAGGCTCAGCACAGTGAG
>NW_012155042.1:1946-2611 GCF_000956105.1 Propithecus coquereli | reverse complement strand
ATGCATTATAAAAGCTATTCATGTAACAAAAACATTTGTACCCCTTTAGTATTTTGAAATAAAAAATGGAAGACAGTGATGCAAGAAAATGGAAAGATATCCCATATTCAAGGATTGAAAAGAATTATTAACAGTATCTTTAAAATGTCCATACTACCCAAAGCAATACACAGATTCAATGCAATCCCTATCAAAATATCAATGGCATTCTTCACAGAAATAGAAAAAAAGATCCTAAAATTCGTATGGAACTACAAAGGACACCAAATAACCAAAGGAATCTTGAGCAAAAGGAACAAAGCTGGAAGCATCATACTACTTGACTTTAAAATGTACTACAAAGGTGTAGTGACCAAAACAGCATGATACCTGCATAAAAAGAGATGCATTGACCAATGGAACAGATTACAGAAACCAGACACGAATTCACTCATTTACAGCCAACATATTTTCAACAAAGGTGCCAAGAACATACATCAGGGAAAGACAGTTTCTTCAATAAATGGTGCTGAGAAAACTGAATATCCACATGCAGAAGAGTGAAACTAGATGCTTATTTCTCACCTTATACAAAAATCAACTCAAAATCGATTAAAGACTTAAATATAAGACCTGAAACTGTAAAACTACCGGAAGAAAATGCAAGGGAAACACTTTACAACATT
>NW_012155042.1:0-326 GCF_000956105.1 Propithecus coquereli | reverse complement strand
CTTTAAATTATTTGAGGGCTTTCATACTAGAAGTGAAAGTGGGTATTATGCACTATGTTCTAGAAACAAAAGCTATGGGTAGAACTTACATGGCAACAGATTTCCTGATCATAAATCTGCCTCGCAAAGTACAGGGTGAGTTCAAGCGGAGGCAGGACAAACGTTAGGTCAGGAATGGTGTAGAAAGGATGCCTGCAATGCAGAAGGAGGCTACAGTTGTGGAGTACCAAGGTCTATCTAACCAGAATTCTGCTTTTCATAAAGGAAAGTCTTCTAACTACTTTTTATTGCAATTTTTCTTGTATTGAGGGTTTCTGGCACCTTCC
>NW_012155041.1:15607-15958 GCF_000956105.1 Propithecus coquereli | reverse complement strand
AAATATATGTGATTTACAGAGTATTCACATTTCCTTATTAGTATAACAATCCAACCTAAATGAAAATAAAGAAGTCCTATGTCATGGGCCTGCACAGAATTTATTAATCTGTAAAACCACATGAGGACTTATTATAATTCAGAAATGTGTATTTTTCTAGTACAGTGATTCCCAACATGCTGTCTTTGGTCTCCTAGGGGTCCATGAAATAGTAATGACAGCCTTTGAGCTATTTTTGGTTTTTCAAAAAGCTGAATATAAATCATATATTATCTACAACAAAGCAAAATGCCAAAATGGCAGAAATTGTTCAACCTAGTATGGTAACACTGGCTATCTTATTATAATCCA
>NW_012155041.1:3169-4192 GCF_000956105.1 Propithecus coquereli | reverse complement strand
TAAATCTTAAATAGTTTCAATCTTCCCAACCTCAAGTTCATTTTCCAAAGACTGTAAGGAAGATTTAAATCATAAAAATGCTAAGTGGGGTATTCAGTCTCCCCTACGTCAGTATTTTTACGGGACAAGTACTATTTTTGTTTTCAACTGAAAAATTAATGCCAAAGAAAACAAAGGACTTTTAACATTTATTCTATAATCATAATTATTTTGACTATGATATAAAGCTGGACTATGCCTTGTGAATCATTATAAGACATAATTACAAGGCATCTTTGATTCATTCTTTTAGCAAGTTGCTTTATTTTAAATTACACTTAAACTTAAATGTGTATATCATTGAAATTACAAGGAGAAAAACCATTTAGAATAATAAAGTGAATAAGTTGAAGTGGTGGAGCCAAAGTTTAAATTCCAGCTTGCCTCACCATTTTCATTAGATCCTTTGGAATTAGAATTTTTGCAAATGAAAGGGATTATCCAGCATAGCTCCTTTGTTTCAAGTAGAAGAATACTCTTATCAACAAAATAATGATGGACTAACTTCCTACCATCATGCTCTTTCTTTATTGCAGTGTCTCCTACACCAAATATATCACATGAAACAAAACATAACCAAGAAATACAGTAAACAAACCAAGGCTATCATTACTTTACCCCAAGTCTAAAGGGATTGTCAAAAAATACAATGGCATTCCAACTTTGTAATTTCTATATCTAATGTTCTCTTGAGTTCATTAGCTATGAATTTAGACAAGCAAAAAGAAAAAGATTACTATTGAGTAAAGTAGCAAAGTTACTAAGAGACATAGAAACTAGAGAATTTTGAGAGCTTTTTATATAATATAGACTAGAAATGATTGATTCTATGTTGTCAGAAGATATGTCAGAATTTGACAAAAATAAAATCTTTGAAATATTTGTATAATAGAGCATGAGATACCTTTTGCCATTACATAATTTTACAGTTCCATAGGTTTTCACCACTTTTTTTTTTTTTTAAATAGTGTGCCTTTTTATGCA